>NC_138498.1:97924790-98057290 GCF_964252035.2 Podarcis erhardii
CTGATACTGCTGTTTTATCTAAAAATATTTCAGGCCATCGTTTCCTCATTTTTTTGTAGAGTTGCTAAACTCCTATTATACGATCTATTCCACCTTTGTTTTCCTTGCTAGAAGTAACCCCTTCCTCCATTTTCTTCAGTGTCTCTGTTCTTCCTGACCTTTCTGGTTTTTCAAGCAAGAACCCACAATCCCTATAAATGTCTCCCTTTCCTTTTTGTTAAGTGCGACAAATTTGTAACATATAGCAGAGCTCCCAGCAAGTTTCAAGCCATGTAAGGCTTGTTTTAGGATTTTGAAAAAAAAATTCAAAGCTATTAAGTCTTTGTATATTGCTGAACTAGAGTGTTTACTTTCAAGACTACACCTCTTGGTAAACACCTTTTTGTGCTTTGACCTCTGGCAGAAGTTGAACTACCTTCCTCCACCCCACCCCCATTTTGTTTTCTGTCATACAGATTGTGAAATGACCTGTTCAAATACATTTTAGTGCCCTGCTGCTTCTTGGAAAGTGGTTTTATTTTCCTGCAGCCCAGATTCTGCTGTCCTCTAGGCCAAACTAGACATCATGGAAGCAAACCTGTGTGTCAAAATCGCATACCCTCCAACATTTGTCAGATGAAAATGGAGATATTAGATTCTACATCAGGAAGCTTCTCCCATGTTTGATCTCCTGCACACATACATGTCATATACACATGTACATCTGTCACCTTGAGCCATCCTCACAGGATTGTTGTAAAGAAAAAATGTGTGAGGGAAGGGATTGTGTACAACACCTTCAAGAGATAAATGGAATGAAGTAACATTTTAGCTGTAAGCTTCCTTGAGTCCCTGAATGGGATAACTGTGCCCCTAAAGGACCAGGTGCAGAGCCTGGGAGTCATTTTTGACTCAGAGCTGTCCATCTGTCCATGGAGACACAGGTCAATTCTGTGTCTAGGGCAGCTGTATACCAGCTCCATCAGGTATGCAGGATGAGATCCTACCTGCCTGTGGACTGTCTCACCAGAGTGGTACATGCTCTAGTTGTCTCCTGCTTGGACTACTGCAATGTGCTCTTTGTGGGGCTACCTTTGAAGGTGACTCAGAAAAGACAACTAATCCAGAATGCGGCAGCTAGACTGGTGACTGGGAGTGGCCGCCGAGACCACATAACACTGGTCCTAAAGGATCTTCTCTGGCTCCCAGTATGTTTCTGAGCACAGTTCAAGGTGTTGGTGCTAAACTTTAAAGCTCTAAATTGCCTCAGCCCATTATACCTGAAGCAGCATCTCCATCCTGATAATTTAGCCTGGACACTGAAGTCCTCCTCTGAGGGTCTTCTGGTGGTTCCCTCACTGCAAGAAGTGAACTTACAGGGAACCAGGCAGAGGGCCTTCTCGGTAGTGGCACCCTCTCTGTGCAACACCTTACCTTCAGATGTCAAGGAGATAAAGAACTACATAACTTTTAGAAGACATCTGAAGGCAGCCCTGTATCGGGAAGTTTTTAATGTTTGATATTTTACTATGTTTTATACATGCTGTAAGCTGTCCAGAGTGGCTGGGAAAATCCAGCCAGATGGGCAGGGTATAAATAATAAAATTATTATTATTATTATTATTATTATTATTACTCCACAGAGGAGGGTTCATATGTTCATTGTTTTCCACAGATGTTTCCATATGTGCTGTGTGCTATATATATATGCCTGCCAGTCTGTCCATCCATCCAGGTTTGGCTATCCCTTGGCCCACCAGATGTTGCTGGACTTCAGCTACCATTATCCCTCACTACTGTGTGGATCTTATGGGACTGGAATCCAACAACATATGGAGGCTGTCACGTTGGCTACCCCATGTTCTAGACAATCTGGAAAGGCCAGTCCTGTAAAATATTCAGTTCACAATTAATGTGACATCACTTTGAATCTCACTGAGCCCTGACATGTTAGACGTCTTTTGTGTTTTGCAGAGATAAAGTTTCACATCAGGTGCATCTTAACCTGGGCTGCATCCAGACAGGCAGATAACCTTGGCATTTAGCATGTTCCCTTTTTAATAAATGGAAATGGCCTTTTGTTTACTAGAGGGAGGGGGGCTACATTTAAGAGGTCACCTATTAGCTGCATTTTTGCTAGCTGTCTGAAACCCAGCTCTACTGTCTATTAAACTCAACCCTCTGTGTAAACATTCTTGTGTTGTTCCTGGTCTCTACAGTGGCCAGGGGAGATCAGGTTTCACCTGCCTGCACATCTTCAAGCAATTAGAGCTATTAGCTTGAAGCTGTTTCACATTCAAGGTCCATGGTGACATTCAAGTCCACAAGATGGCTGAGGGTAAAAATAAAAGTAATAACAAACCTCCTTGGGAATACACTTTTGTACTCTTTGGTGTACACTTCTTAATAAATGCAACTGGAGGTACAGGCAAAATTATTATTGCCAAGAACAGTATCTAACCTCAGTCACACGCTAGAGAAAATAAGGATAGTCACCTTGCATTGTGATCATGATAATTATTTATTTCTCTGGAATGGTGTAAGATTAGCCTTGTTATGGACTGCATTCTCAGCATGCAGACTTTGTAGTTTGCCTCTTGATTTACCAGAAAATTTTTGCTCAGTGTTTACATTGCGCAGCTAGCTGCTTCAGGTAAAGGCTTCGCTTCCAATGACATTCAGCCCCCAGGTTTAGTGAGTTCCAGCGGCAAGTCTTGAAAGCTGTTGTTTTTAAAAAAGGTTGAAGCAGATTAGTGGTGACCTTAAAAGATTAAACTAGTACAGTTTAAAGATAAATAATCAGCCTTTAGCTCATTAGATAGCTACATAAGCATGACAGAAGGTGACTTTCTTATAACAGTTTTAGAATCCAGGATGCATTTTTCTTTTTAATATTTACATTTGGGGCGCGAGCTGCTCAAAAAGGTGGGTTTTGCTCTGTCTTTTGGTTCATATAGCTTTCCACCCCAGAAAGCACATTGTAACTGATTGCAACACTTTAAATTGTTTCAGTGCATCTTCAAATCCACTGTTTTTCTGTTGGTTTATTATGCAGAAGAGGCTAATTTTAAAAGCTATGCCTGCTGCAAAAGAAGATCTTCCTTTGCTGTCCCGGAGGGTGTTCTTAATCAGAAATAACCACAGGCTAAATTATAATGTGGAATTCTGCTGCCCTTTAACCTAACACTGCCTGCTCATTCGGTGTTTGTTAACAAACATCTCTAAGTACAAAATTGTTTGAGAATTACTTTTTCATTATATTCAGCAACTTCAATTAAAGTAAGAGGCTTATACAGAAGGGGGAGGAATTAAAAATGTATGGATTTTCCTCAAGAAAGTTTTAGTGATCATTTCCACATAAGCATTTTCTCCTCTGGTATTTAACTGTCTCGGGGATAGTCCAATTTAAGTAATATCCAATAACAAAGTAGAGTCTTTTTAACAATGTAGAGAGAGAACCCAGCAGCTAATCAGATTGCCAACCAATTTTGAAGAAGTGGCGCTCTTAAGGGCCTGGAAACATAAATGGGTGGCATTTCCAAGCGATTTCACAATTAATGAGTACTACAGTCTCATTATGGCTACCGTATAAGGGGTGCAATCCAGAGATATTTAACGGTGTCTTAAGTCCCACTAGAATCAGTGGGCACTAAAGCGTGCTTAACTGTGTATCGGATCTCAGCCTAAGTTTCTACAGATAAACTAATCCATAACACCTACAGCAGGAAAGAGAAGCAACACACATGCTGTGCATTTAAAGAAGAAGAAAATTAATAATAATAAAAAAATGTTTGGCCTACATAATTGAGAAGCCTAATTAAAAGATTAACTGGTGTGCTAAAGGTGAGAACTGCTGCGTTAGTAAAGGCTTTTTACAAGAAACCCTCAATTTCCTCCACTTTGCATGCCAGGAGCAGAAAGCTTGTAGTGCTTAGAGAGAAGGTGAGGCCTCTTTAAAGCAGATCTTTCCCATTCTCTCTCTCTCTCTCTCTCTCTCTCTCCTCCCACCACCACTTTGCCTAGTCTTTCTGTTTCTATGATCTGCCTTTTGAACGGTTTTTGTGGCTGATCAGTTCCACCTAATATGTCTCTTGATTTCTGCTATTGTAATACTCAGACGACATGCTGTTCTCTTCATTTTTATAAGCTTTAGATGCTCCTGCCTGTCATACTCTGGCGGTTTATCTTCAGCGTCTGGATTTGCTTTCAGACTTGCATGTCTATCAAGCTGCTGTTGCTTTGAATGTGAGATCAAAAGAAGATGAATTCCAGTGTAAAAAGGGGGGGGGGGAATCCCCTTGTATGAAGAAAAGATTGCGTCCTGTGTAAACATCCCATTGACAGCTCCCAATGAGTTATTTTAGCTGAGCATTAGCACCCAGAATGACAGACAGTCCGAGAGTTTGTGCTAAATAACAAATATCAGTGGTTGTAGCACATTGACACAACAGCAATACATTTTCTTTAAAAAGGAGGGGGGGTTGTTCCTGTTCTTTCCCTCCCTGTCTTTTTTTGCCTTTAGAAAAATGAGTTGCTGAACATGGTTGTTCTGCTGTTCATCTCTTTGCCAACTGCCTTCAAAATACGAAACCCAGTATACTTTCATTGACAGTATCTCTGCCCCCCCCCCCTTACGTCAAAAGGCATGACTTTTGATAATTAAGGCTGAGGGTGGGGGAAGAGGGCTGGTGGTGTTGAAGGGAAGGGAGTTTACTTAGTCATCTGGACTTAAATAGGTACTTTGTTTTAGTGACTGAAAGGAAACCAAGAAAGAGAATGCATCTGCTGGAACATATTGAATGCACACTCCTGAGATCTTAGATTCAAAAGTCTAATTTATTTTAAATGGGCGGGGGGGGGGGGGCGTGTTATGAAGGAATTTGAATAATTGCTGTGAAGTCTGGCCAACCTTAACAGACATTTATTGACATAAGCGCGTGGGTACCACAAAGAGTGTGAAAAACAAGCTTTCCAAAACTATGTACAAATAAAGAATTTGCCTAGCTGCATAGCTAAGATGCATTTGCTGCTGTTTCGTTGAGTTTTACACACACACACACACACACACACATATGTATATGTATATATGATTTCTGCACGTCAGCCAGCTGCTTTAATAGGGTAGAATTAATATAATTTTTTTGGAGTGTTAAACACAACTTTGAAATTACCTGCAAGCTCCAGCTGATCTATCAGCTTTGCAGATGGGGGGGGGAGGAATTGCTTAAATTCTTGTGGTTTCTTTGTCATTTCATAAAAGCAGACGTTGCTACTGTGGAGGCAAGCCTCCCGTTGTTGCCTACAAAGGGCAGTGCTCCAGTGTGTTTTCCCTTCAGTGTGTGCTTCAGCTGCACAGCACTTCCTGTTTATTCAAACATCTTTTTACCATTCTTCAACCCCCTGCTTCAGAGAAACAGCCAGAATACATCTTCAGCAAGGAGACGGCAAACTAGAGACAGACAGTAAGAGTGCTCTGTTAAACTCTCCATATTCTCTGTTTAAATGCTGGGGGGGGGGGGGTGTACAACATATAGCTATGGTGAACTTTTAACTTGCTATCTCGCTTGCAGAAGCATTCTTTTGCTCCAGGAAAATTTAATTGCTGAGGCTTTAGAGCAAAATAAGATGATTCACGTTGTTTACTGCCTTGTTGGGCAGGAAAACAAGACGAAATGGGAGCTGCCTTCTGCTAACTCACCCCCCCTCCTTTGGGGTGCTCTGTTTTTCAAATGTATTTCTCAAGAAGTCCTGTGTTGACTGTTGTTTGAGGAGGGACGGCTTTCACTTAGAGCGTGTGTAAGTTTGTGATGTGTTTTGTCTGTGTGTTGTCCTGTTACTGGCTTAAGTTTAGAAGGAATGGCAGCAAGGAAAGGGAGGGGCAGGAGGGAGTTTGAGGAGGGTCTGAATCTTTAGAAATGCCGTTCCCTTGTGGTTGTCTTTCCGTTTGTTAATATTTGAACAAATCAAACGTTAAAGAAAAATCAGGCTGCTGAGATGAGCATGGGTGTTATCTCTGTGGTATGACTGCTGTCTAGACTTCTAGTGCTACAGGAAGATTTGAGGGAAGAAAAAGAGAGCAGACTGGTGTTTAAAAATAGGTGTTAACTTTAACGCCGGAGATTTTTCTTCAGATTTTCAGGGTCTGTAATATTTATGACACCTGGCTCAATCCAGAGGTAATGCTGCTTAATATCTGTAGCTAGTGCTGTAACACATGTTCCGTGCCTCTCCTTTTTGTTCACGTGGCTTAATAAATTGTGTAGGTTTGGGAAGGGGGGGGGTGTTTGTTTGGAATTTGTACTGTGTCCAGGAAAGTTCACCAACACAGATATCTAACTTTTTGTCCAATCATTTGAAGCAGTCGTTGTCATATCCACGAAGCACAAGAGGGCATGAAGAATGCATAGTCTGAATAAGCATCCTCAGAGAGGCTCTTGGGGGAAAAAACAAAAACCTCTATGAGGTCTGTTCCATGTTGAGACTTTTAAGAACAGAAACATATATTTTGACCAACTGCATGTGCCACAAATGTTTTAAGAATATGCATGCTTGTGGAAAAACTTTTTTTTTTTTTTTTTTTTTTGCAATATTCCAAAGTATGCAGTGGGGAAAACAACAATATTTTGCAGCTGCCTCGGGGACAATTTGTTTAACAGCAAGATTAACTGCATAGGGAAGATGGAAAGAGTGACTAAAGTTATTTACTCAGATGTCAGTGTAGGTGCAGGCCAGCAAAACCCACTGTGGGAAAAGTGGTCGGCTGCCTTTCTTGGTATCTCAGTCTATTGGATGACCATCAGATTTCCCAGCTCACTGGTTTTGTTTTTTCTGGATGGCCGGCTTGATTATTTATCAGAAGGGAAAGGGAGTAGCTCAAGCAAACAAACATGTGGCCAAACTCTTGTTTTCTTTGTGGCTTAATAAAAGATACATGGAAAATAATAAGAGCATTGTTTTTCTCCCATTTTTAATAAGGGGAAATTGTGTATCATTTTAAAGGGGGGGGGGAGAGAGGAGGAAGCTGAAAGTGAGTCAACAGTTTTGTGTGTTCTGTGCCTTCAACTTTCTGAAAACTCAAACAGTTCCCAGCCGAAAATTAATCTGTTGCTTTGTATATCCTATCAGTGGAGTGCCAGTCGCATGGGACTTAGATTGGATTTATCATAATTATGCTTGCTTCTCCACCTCCATGGAAAATGTCGTTTGCTTTTCCTTTTAACACATCAGCTAGGTGCTTGCCTAAATGAGAAGTACTTGCAATCTTGTGGAGGGATGGATGCTGACTTTGGAGCAAAATATTGACAGCGCAGTTATTCTATCACCCCTATTGGCTGCTAAGTGTTTGCAGTGAGCGTGTGGAGTTTGCGCCCATGTTAAATCTATTATAGGCGCCCCTTTCTTTTTTAACACTGTTCTTGTGAATCTCATTGTGTACAGTGCACTGTTCCTTAATGATAGCTCAGGAGAATGTTAAGTAGTTTTTTTTTCTGTGAGGGAAAAAAACCCTGTGAACTAAATTACTTTCAAGAAAGAAAACATTATATATATATAACCAAGTCCTGTTGTATATTTTGGTTGATTTCACTGAATTACAAAGAACTGACAGGCACATGAAAGGAATTTCACATTGGGTGGGCAGGTACAAATTTAATAGATGGACTTGCTTTCAAAATCTCTCCTGGTCTCCTGGAATTGCCCGTCAGTTTCAATGGATGTATTAGATCACCTTGTCTATAATATTAAGTGACTGGCTGCTGTACTTTTGTTCCGTTATCTAGGTTAAAGGTCATGCTCTCTTCCGGGGATCTGGATTGGGTTCACACAAAAAAACAAAATAAAACATGGAGCAGGACAAGGAAAGGGAAAGTTCTGCTGTTTCAGTGTTTTGCATGCTTGGGACAATTTAGGAAGCTCAAAAGGTGCTCTAAGCCAGTCTATTAATCCATTTATAGCTATGCACAAATGCTTCAAGAGGTTTTAATAGCACATGGTACTTTCCTTCCCATCCATCTACCAGCCTCTGGCAGTTTAAGATTTCAGGCAGTGTAGACCAGTTCATACATGTAAACCAGCTTTTCTTTTTAACCATTTAGTGCTGTAAAAGCCACCTACATGAATGCAGAAATGACAGTGAATGTACACATTCAGATTGTTGTTTAGTCGTTTAGTCGTGTCTGACTCTTTGTGACCCCATGGACCATAGCACATTCAGGTTAAATACTAGCAAAATCTCGTGTGTGTGTGTGTGTGTGTGTGTGTGTGTGTGTCCCTAACCTTTCTTTGTATGGTTGCTGCTTTATATTCCTAATATATCTGTGGTCTTTTTTGCAGTTTCTCTTATTTCTATAATACTGTTTCTGAGATGAGGGGACAAGAGCTGCATAGCTATACTCAAGGTGTATATGCACCTGTATGAGTATATTATCAGCTTAGCAGTCTTTATGCCCAGTGTGTTAATATCTCACCAATAAAAATATGCATGAGGAACTTATTTCTTGCATGGGAACAGTATGACTTCTCATTTGATTTATATTCTGCCCTTCCTCCTGAAGGAGCCCAGGGTGGCATGTTTAAAACATTTCAAAACAAACAAATAAAAAGTAAGTTCTTCTCAACCAGTGATCCCTAAGTTGCCAGGAACAGTGTTTTTCAGCTGTCATATGCCTGGGTAAGTAGACATGAGGTGGGACTTGTAGACCAGAAGTCTCTAAGCAAACGTTGGAGGATCTGCGCTGAGATGGGAGAAAAGAGCTGGTTGTTTCAGGGAAGCCTCGTCATTCTGAAAGCACTTGCGTTGGCTTTCATGAGGAACCTTCTCTAGTGTTTCAAGGAGCATCGTTACATATTTAGTGTAGGCTCTAGTGTGCCTAGTCTCCATGTGTCACCCAACGTCTTCCCTGTCATTGTGTCACGGTACTATTTTCTCAGTGGCATATCAGGAACATATAAAGAGCACAGCCAGAGAAGACCGAATGTCCATAGAGCATCTAAAGCTATCTAGGAGCCATCGCTATCTGTTGTGGTAGTATATTTCTGCTCTGAATCTAATGCTTATTAGTTTCATCAGATGATCCCAAGCTCTAATTTTGGATGGGGAAACACTCCTCTGTCCACTTTTTATAAACCTCTGTCATATCTTCCTCCCCACCTCTCCCCTTAGTCCCATCCACAGCCCAACTTCTCTCCAGAAGCTTTCTTCTTCTACTGCTTTATGACAGTTGCTAAATGGAGCTAACAGAATAGGAAAGAGTTACCCTCACACTAGTTGCACCCTATTCCCATCACACTTCCATGCTTTTATTATAGAGCACTGATTATGAAGAACATAGGAAGCTACCTTCTACTGAGTCAGACTTTTGGTCCATCTAGTTCAATGTTGTCTACTCTGACTAACAGTAGCTCTTTAGGTGTTCCAGAGAGGAACCTTTCTCAGCCCTACCCGAAGCCACCAGGAATAGAACCTTCTGTGTGGAAGGAAGTGTTCTACCATTGAGCTACAGTCCTTCTCTTTTTGTGTGTTTGATGGGAATACATATTAGCTAAAGAGAATACATATAATAAGGTAGGAAAGCTGAGATCCTGTGTATAGGAAGGTCATTTATTACATTACAGATTTTAGTATACTGTAATCGCGGCACATGTGCTTACTTAAATTTGCTGTTTTGTGTGCTTAATACTTTATGAACGTGCCATCCTGTTTGCTGCCTTGAAAGTTATTAGAAGTTACTGTATGTATCTTGAAGGGGGTTGTATAATGCTAGCTCATAACGTGTACAGTTAATAACATAGCTACTGTGTGACTGGGCTATAGCATGTCCACCCAAATGCATAAGGTGGTAGCAAAAAACTTGACACAAACTTGACATGAGCCAACAGTGTGACGCGGCAGCTAAAAAAGCCAATGCAATTCTGGGCTGCATCAATAGGAGTATTGCATCTAGATCAAGGGAAGTAATAGTGCCACTGTATTCTGCTCTGGTCAGACCTCACCTGGAGTACTGTGTCCAGTTCTGGGCACCACAGTTCAAGAAGGACACTGACAAATTGGAACGTGTCCAGAGGAGGGCAACCAAAATGGTCAAAGGCCTGGAAACGATGCCTTATGAAGAACGGCTAAGGGAGCTGGGCATGTTTAGCCTGGAGAAGAGGAGGTTAAGGGGTGATATGATAGCCATGTTCAAATATATAAAAGGATGTCACATAGAGGAGGGAGAAAGGTTGTTTTCTGCTGCTCCAGAGAAGCGGACACGGAGCAATGGTTCCAAACTACAAGAAAGAAGATTCCACCTAAACATTAGGAAGAACTTCCTGACAGTAAGAGCTGTTCGACAGTGGAATTTGCTGCCAAGGAGTGTGGTGGAGTCTCCTTCTTTGGAGGTCTTTAAGCAGAGGCTTGACAACCATATGTCAGGAGTGCTCTGATGGTGTTTCCTGCTTGGCAGGGGGTTGGACTTGTGGTCTCTTCCAACTCTATGATTCTATGATTCAAAGACAGGAGTTCATGTTCTTTCTAACCTGGGATTAATTTCATGCTAAACATTAAGATAAAGATTTAAGAGCTCTGCTGGATCAAGCTGTCTAATCCAGCATCCATACGGTGGCCAACCAGATACTTATGGGAAGCCCACAAGCAGGATCCGAAGTGTTTCCCAACAACTGGTATTCAGAAACATACATCCTGGTGGTGGAGGCAGAATATAGTAATGTTGCTTTCGTGTCCGACTCTTCGTGACCCCATGGACCAGAGCACGCCAGGCACTCCTGTCTTCTACTGCCTCCCGCGGTTTGGTCAAACTCATGTTAGTAGCTTCGAGAACACTGTCCAACCATCTCGTCCTCAGTCGTCCCCTTCTCCTTGCGCCCTCAATCTCTCCCAACATCAGGGACTTTTCCAGGGAGTCCAGTGACCACTAATATCCTTACCCTCATTGCAGTTGCAAAATCAGTCCTCTTTCAGCGTCATCCTAGTTGGTAGCCATCACTACATCTTGTGGGAGAAAATTATGTTATTTAACTCTGTAGTTATGTGAAGAAATTCCATTCTGCCTGAGCTGAATCTTCCAGTGTTCAACTTAATGTCCTTTAGCTCTAGTGTTATGAGGGATACTGCCAGTACTACAGGGGAGCAAGCTCTTATCTGACAGAAAGCCTGGTTTTTAATAGTTAGTATATAGTTGTTATATTAAATTGCTTTGAGGTTGTATTGTAACCAAGATGTACATAATTTTTGTTAAATACTCTTAGAATAAACTGCCTTTTAACACTTTAATCTTGAATTTATCCAAGCATTGGATTTGAACCTTGGTTGCTATAAATGTCTTTACACACACACACACACACACACACACACACACACCACTCAGTTCAAGCTAAATGTAGTTTTGGCATCTTAAGACACATTGATAAAAGACCTTCAGTACCATAACATTTTTACAACTTGCCATGGTTTATGGTTGGCATTATGGTTGGCTTTTAAAATCCACGTGGCAGGCAGAAATCCATCAGGTTAAGCATTTTCTAGTGCGGAAATACAATTATGTGAAAAGCTTCATCAGTTAACATTCTGCCTGCCAGACATCATTATATATATATATAACCAGTTTCCCATCCCTGCTTGCCAAAGCAAAGAGATCCAAACAGGAGTAAGAAGTCATGACCTGTTCACAGTCTTCCCCACTATGGTATAAAGTATTATATTTCTATTTAAATCACAATACACCCCCCCCAAAGAATGGCACCTATACATATAAATAAAACACCTGCAAATGTTGTGCCCAATACCCCTGCAGTGTGCTGGGCCCAGAAAATCCTACTGGCATCCCTGTAGCATACCAACTGCTGTGTCTACATACTAACAAAGATATAGGGCTTGCTTAGTTCTGTGCTTCTCTCTCAAGCAGCATTTGTCAGACTGGATTAGACTACAAGTGCCAGTATTATAAGGGCTGGTATCCATCGACGTTGAATGGAGATCAGCAAGCTAATTTCACAAAGGCACTCCAAATAGTCTTGAAATGGCTTAGAGGAGGTGAGAAAGAAAGAAAGGCAAGCACTTCTCCTACTATGCTAGCCATCTTGCTTTCTTTTCAGTGATCCTCTCTTTTCTTCTCTGGCTCCAGAGGAGTGATGACTGTTGATTAGCCTTTAGAATTGCAGGGCAAGCAGGTTTGATCTCAGGTTAGGAGTGAAGGGGGAAAGGCTCAGATGAAATTAGAGGACTAGTGAGGGCTACTCTGAACCACTGAAGAGACTGCATGGTTTGACAGTAAGGACTTTATTGTGCTGATTGTTACTAGTAGGACTTTCTCCCCAACGTTTTCTATAACTCGAAATTCAATATGAGGGAAAGGTTAATGTGTTTCCCCCCCTCTCTGTTCCACTAAGTTGCTGCTAACTTCAATTGCTCTTTCTGCCTGCTTTCAGAGGGTCCCCTGGGGCTTAATTTGGACCTATGTTCACTGACTCTTGATCCTAGCTAGATCTTATGAATTAATAACTGAGTGTGGCCTTGAAGCATGTGCAAAGTACCTTTCTGTTGCCAAAATGTAGCTGCAACTAGCCCACAACTAGAGTGGCCATGAGGTCTTCCAAGCACGTTAAAGGCAAGTTTAACCCCAGCAACTCACATTTTAGAAATGAAGCAAAACTGGACCCGCTCCCCACTTCTTTAATATTTCTTGGATTTTCATTTTCCTTTAGCTCAAGTTTCTTTGTGTGATTCTTTCCTAATTTGGGCTATGCATTATATCTTGAAGCTGTTTCCTTCTCATTTGCTTACAAACACCTTTTCCTAATGCAGAAAAAGATCTCTTGTGGTAACCTTCTCGGAGGCATATACTCACAGGGATCCTGACAGATACTCATGAGAGAAGACCCCATGAATACAAGAAAGATGGCCTTAAGGGTTCTCCGCCTCAGAGTCTCAACTTCACAGTCACTCTCAGTTGAGAAATGAGGCATTTCTTGCAAGGCTAACTCTTCTGGGGACATTAAAAAAACCAAACTGGTTTTGACCAACATGTGGGGTTCTTTTGCCATAATAATAATAATAATAATAATAATAATAATAATTTATTATTTGTACCCCGCCCATCTGGCTGGGTTTCCCCAGCCACTCTGGGCGGCTTCCAACAGAGATAAAAAATACACTAAAATGTCACATATTAAAAACTTCCCTGAACAGGGCTGCCTTCAGATGTCTTCTGAATGTCAGGTAGTTGTCCATCGCCTTGACATCCGATGAGAGGGCATTCCACAGGGCGGGCGCCACCACCGAGAAGGCCCTCTGCCTGGTTCCCTGCAACTTGGCCTCTCGCAGTGAGGGAACCGCCAGAAGGCCCTCGGAGCTGGACCTCAGTGTCCGGGCAGAACGATGGGGGAGGAGACGCTCCTTCAGATATACTGGACCGAGGCCATTTAGGGCTTTAAAGGTCAGCACCAACACTTTGAATTGTGCTCGGAAACGTACTGGGAGCCAATGTAGGTCTTTCAAGACCGGTGTTATATGGTCTCGGCGGCTGCTCCCAGTCACCAGTCTAGCTGCTGCATTCTGTATTAGTTGTAGTTTCCGGGTCACCTTCAAAGGTAGCCCCACGTAGAGCGCATTGCAGTAGTCCAAGCGGGAGATAACCAGAGCATGTACCACTCTGGCGAGACAGTCCGCAGGCAGATAGGGTCTCAGCCTACGTACCAGATGGAGCTGGTAAACAGCTGCCCTGGATACAGATTTGACCTGTGCCTCCATGGACAGCTGTGAGTCCAAAATGACTCCCAGGCTGCGCACCTGGTCCTTCAGGGGCACAGTTACCCCATTCAGGACCAGGGAATCCTCCACACCTGCCCGCCTCCTGTCCCCCAAAAACAGTACTTCTGTCTTGTCAGGATTCAACCTCAATCTGTTAGCCGCCATCCATCCTCCAACCAGAACAGATAGAAAGTAATATCACATTTTGGGGAAATCAATAAAGCTCTAAGTTTCTTAGTGGCACTTACTCCTGGGTAAGTACAGTTAAGAGTGCAGCCCCAGTTGATTAAGGTACCAAATGGAGCCAGCTTCACATTGATAACTGTATTGCTCAAAAGTCTTTCTCCTTTAGTAAACTATCATCTAGGAGACTCAAAGCTTCCCTTTCTGCCATATGGAGGAGAGCATGACTAGCAAGGATAGTGTTCTATACCTCCCAAATGTGAACCAGAAATATCTATCTTCAGTTCAGTTTAGCATTCCAACATGTAAATGTACCAGCTGTATATTATTAGACTTCCATCCATTGAAGTCTTACCGCTAAATCACTTATATTTCCAGGTATCAGAACTGAAATGTTGCTTGTATGTCAGCTGAATGTTCTTCCCATGTTGGAAAACTTCCATATTTAGATTTCCAAGGGGTCCCTCCAGATGGGGCCTCAAGAGTAGAAATGGATGTGTAGTATTCTGGGCCTCTGCTAAGTACCATCAGCTGCAACTGTGACTTGCTTTATAAGATTCCTCTACCTTGTCACCATATCTTTCTAGCTTTCTGAGGGTTCATGCTTCCTGACTTGTAGAACTAAAGATGCCCTTCAATTAATTCAAGAATGCAGTGAAATCTGCGTTTGCTAAACATTTCGGTGAACATATGCAGAAGGAAGTGTGGATGCCTCACTCTCCTCCTTCCGTGTAGGCATCTTGCACAGGGACTATTTCTTTCTTGTTTTACATTAATGAAGTCTTCACTGTTCCCACTGTTAACACCTACGCATGTACTGAACGTCTCCAAGGAGACAAGGAAACCCTTGAGTCCAGCAATGGTGAATCCTCCAATGAGGCAGCAAGCAAGAGGCAACTCCTTGAGGCATCTAAGCTTCCAGCTGTCCTCCTGCAGACATTAATTTCCTTCTGGCTCCTACAGGCAGGCTTTCTTCTTTGCATCTGAAATGTTGGTGAGTGCTTCAGGCTTCTGAGAGTGAGCTGGGTAGGGAAACACTTCTTGCATCTCTTTGTGATCTTTTCCCCAGCCTCCTGTTTATGTCACCTGGCTTCCTCTGCAACAATTCCAAATGTATTTCCAATTCTAGCACTGCCACCACCGACTTTCCCTCTTTGAGATATATATAGATATAGATATAGATATAGATATAGATATAGATATAGATATAGATATAGATATAGATATAGATATAGATATAGATATATTAATTACCAGTCATTACTGATCTTTCATAAATCCAGCCGTTGCTGCTGTTTATGTGCTTTGCTAACTTCTCCTTAGGTATTAGGAAACAGGCCCTGAGTTGCCATGTATTCAGGATGCTGCTTCCTGCTGAGCCCACACTGCCAGGTGTGGTCAACCTGTCTGAAGGGTGGAGTCTGTTTTCATCACTGTGTGGACTTGCAGGGGATTTGCATCTTCTCTATTAGTTTCTGAAAGGGCTGCTTTGTTTTGGCAGGAAGCAATTATTTTTCACAGGCTGCACAATTAACTTTTATGGCATGGATAGTTGCAAAATGTGGAGATGAGCAAATGCTTAGATATTTCAAAATGAGGAAAAGACTATCAATATATATGAGCCAGAATACCTTCAAAAAGACATTAAGAGATGTCATACCTCTGATATTTAAATGCTAAGGACAGACATCGGGATATGGCTGTCTCCATATCGAACCATGTTTATGAATTTCCCAGGTATGTTTTTCTGAACATTGCTGGAAGCAGAATAATACACTCACCAAATCCACTTTCGGTTTGAACTAGGAAGGACCCTACTTGTCATCTTAGCATCTAATGTTTCTACAGCAGTCTGGGGCAGGCCCTTACCTCTGAAAAGGCAGTTTTCAGCACTCTGCTTAAATATGTGATGCATAAGAGGTAATACAAAATAAGACCAATCACTCTATAAATATCATGGGCATAAGCCACGGAGAAAAGCTGAGAATTTATTATCCACCTTCATTGTAAAGCATTGAAGAGGGTTTGATCTTTCAGGGCATGGAAGATCCTGTGCTCAGATTTCCTTGTTCAGAATGTTTATCTTACCTCATAATGAAGAGAGGGAAGATGGGAGAACGTGAGTCAGTCTGCTCTTGATGCCTCCCTCAGTAGAATCCCACGAGGGAAAGGAATGTACAAAGAAGGAAATAACACAACCCCTCTTCTGCATTATGTGTTTTCACTAGGGAACAGTAGAAAACAAACCAACCCTATTTCACAATCTATCTGTTTCTCTAGGGCAGCCTTTCTCAACCTGTGGGTCCCCAGATGTTGTTGAACTACAACTCCCATCACCCCTAGCTAGCAAGGCCAGAGCTCAGGGATGATGGGAGTTGTAGTCCAACAACATCTGGGGGCCCACAGGTTGAGAACCGCTGCTCTAGGGTGTGACTGGCTAATTTGTGGCCCTCTAGATGTTGTTGGACTCCCCATAATCCCTTTCCATAGTGGTTGGGGCTTATCGAAGTTGGAGTCCTAACAACAACAACAGGTCTGGCTTACCAACAGCAGTAAGCCAACCCTGCACTAGAGGAATGTGTACTTATGTGCTTTGAGAAAGCTTTGAGAGGAGGCTGAGACCACTACCAACTCAATAGAATGTAAAATAGCCAGGGCTGTTCTAAGTAACTACCATTTTCATATTTCTACACCTGCTACAGAAACAATGATTTCTTACATCAGATTGCAATATGCCAGGCATGTCCAAAGTCCGTTTCGGGGGCCTAATCTGTTCCGCCGGTTGGTTTAATCTGGCCCCTGTGGCAGTTTATTTCCTGGGGTAAAATCCTAAAAATACCTCAACAACTTCAATATTAAGAAAAGGTTAACAACTTTGGTTGGCCCTTTGGTCGGCCCTCACGGTCCTTCATTTCATCAAATCTGGCCCTCTTTGAAAAAAAGTTTGGACATCTACACATTCTGATAAACTGACACTCTTAATGTGAAAGTTGCAGTCCACCTCCCCACCCCCCACCCCCCACCCCAGGATAGGGTCAGAGTGTTGAATTATAGACATATTATTGAAAACAGTTTATTAGCACAAGCCATCAACTAGAGTCAGTTCATTTTTGTGCTGAATGAGGCACTACCAGAACCATATGAACATTTGGGCTTTGGTTTTCTAGGGTTTGTTAGTGTGGATATTATTATGACATTGCTGTAGTCCAATGGCAATCAAATTCTCGTGGTTTCTTTGGTGAGTATGCCATGTATACATAAGATAAACCAATAATTTATGCTTGGTGAAACTTATTTCTATCATTATTTTCCTTCAGGCTCTTCAGGTAGCAAGGCAGCTTTTGTTACAGCAGCAGCAGCAACAGCAACAACAGCAGCAGCAGCAGCAGCAACAACAACAACAACAAATTAGTGGGCTGAAGTCTCCCAAGAGGAATGAGAAACAGCCATCCCTTCAGGTAAGACATTATAACAACAACGACAACATCAATTCCTTGATGTGTTTTAAGAGGATCAATTGGCATGGAAACTTGTAGTAGCAGATTTTAAAAAAATATTCTGTTGATGTCACCATTGTCTCAGTCATGCTTAGTGGTGTGGTAGTCATGGTGTAAATGTATCAATAGTAAGTGCTCTTGAGACTTTATTTTACCAGTTAAACTGTTAAACAAAGGTCTTGAAAGGATATGTGGGGAAGGGCTGTAGATCAGTGGCAGAAAGTCCCAAGTTCAGTTCTCAATTTCCTATGTTGGAGGTCCCCATTGAAGAAGAGCGATTTCTGGAATGGGAAGTATCCACCAATCTACCTTGGATCTTTGATACTCTAAAAAAAATGAACAGTCACTGTGCTCTTATGTAAAAGATTTCTAGAAGAATTATGGTAATAATCCTTTGAAATAAGGTCCATGTGCTAACTCTAATTCAAAGTTAGTGAAGCAAATCTTGTTTTGTTGATAAGTTTTGGTGAATAGACCTTTGTGTTTGGAAGTTTCTCAGAACCGTTTGTTTACCATATTAAGAAGCATGTATGTGCTATTGGAACCTCAATATATGCTGAGTAATATTTGCAAGGAAATCTGTCCATTCTTTTACTCTGTGTTGCTGCATATCAAGTAGTTTTTCATCATGTTGTATCAAGAAAATAGAGGTGTGTCAACTACTGATTTGGCATACAGTTTGGAGGAATGGTAATTAAATCGTAAAAGTATTAGGGATTTGCTAAGATCAGCTTAGTTTATTCACATACCAGTGATGGTTTATTGTTTATATTGACATTTGCCACTTGTCTTTCTAAGGGAAGCACATCCAGTTAAGATACAGATTCCAGTAGTTTCGTTTAACTATATCCAGGACTTCATCCATTTCAAGAAGTATCTGTAGATAATCTTGGTGATATTTTTTTCTAAAGGAAAAAATGGAATCCTTGGCTTCATTCCTAAATTATATGAATGGGAGGAAGGCCACAGAAGGAAGTTTACCTTCCCCTTCACTCCCCGGTAGCTATCTGTGCCCCTGAGGAGTCAGGGAGACATCCTGAACATCGTAGCATATGAAGCACAGGGAACTGCTGCAGAGAATCTTCCAAAATCAGGTCCAGATTTGCCTGTGTGAGGCGAACCAGCCTCCCCACCCATCCCATGGCACATTATTTAGGATCCCATCCCACACTGATCACCTGGATAGGCTTGTGGGGAGTAGGACAGGCAGCTGCAGGAGGGATGGGGGAACAGTAAACATTCTTTCTGCCTGATTATTTTAAGATCCAAACCAAGGTTCAGAATCCCCCCCCCCCACAGTAAGGTATCTTGTATAATTACTTGAAATCATGTTTTCCTCCAAAGTTATTTTTAAGGAACAATACTTAAAACATATCAAGTGTATGTTGTTAACCTGGTTTTATGCATGGAGACACTAAGCTTGGCATATTAAGCTGATGGATCATGATTACAGGACAGCTGGGATGTAGAGGCATGGTCAGAACTCCGAGGTCACACGGTTACGTTCAACTCCATGGCTGAACCCCAACTCTCTGTTTATCATTAATTGATATTCTTTCAGGAGGAGTGGGTGTTCTGTCTCTGAGCAAATGCATATTTAAAAGCATTGTTGTGAAAGAACAGAACGCTGAATCCATGCTGTTTTGTTAGAACTTCAAAAATATTTTGAAGTTATTTTGGTCAATCTATTGCTGATCCATTTGCCTTTTAATAGACTCTTCTACTGGGGACATTTTTAATGAGATATTGTGCTAGCGAGGCCCAGTGTCAGGTACTAGAAGAAGTGCTTTGTTGTGCAGATGTCTTAAGAATTGCTCCAGAGGATGAAATATGACTGTGTTGACCTTTCAGCTGTGAGCTTATTTGTCAGGATTCAAATAAGTTGAAAGGATCAAACCAAACAGTTTCCGTAGTCAGACTGGGAATTGTGTTTCAGAGGTCAACAGTGAGGGCCACGTTGCAGATTCCATAACATAGCCAATTGTTGGTACATATTAAAGTACTGGAGCTGCTTCTGCAGCCAGAGACACAATTAAAATTCTAATTTATTAATGTATACAGAGAGCTGGTCCAACCTGTCACTCACTGATTCAAATGACTGCCCATTCTTTTTCCACCCTTGCTCTTTGAGCTTTTGCATCCTTAAACCTACTCTTGAATATAACAGACACTGTGATCCCAATGGCACAATAAAGATAAGTATTTTGAAAGTGTCTGAGCATGGAAGAGAAATTGTTAAGGAAACATTTACAAATATACATGGACCCTTTCTCATGCTACTTGACAATATGAAATATTGAATATCCTTGTGTTTTGTATCATCTCTATCAACAGTCAACTGTCTAAATTTGTCATGATTTCATTTATTCTTGGGATAAATTCTTCTGGCACTTAACAAATGAACAAAGTTCTTTGTCCTTTTTTCGACAGTGTTAACTAGATTTTTAAAACAGTGATTAATAATTTTGCAGGCAGTATTTTTCAAAAATTAATTTGGACACATTATTTGCTATGTTAGGTACCTATTGCTGGGTGCTTTAAGATTTGCTTTAAGATTTATATTAGGGACTTAACCAAAATTTACATATGAAAGCCTGTGTTCCCTAGCTTTGGTGCATTAAAAAAAAACATGAAAATAAGAAATACATGGACAAACAAACACAAAATATTTATCTCATAGGATTGTAGAGTTGGAGGGAACCCCCCGCCCCGGGTCATCTAGTCCAAACTCTGCAGTGCACTTTTGCTTCTGTTTGCTTGAAACATGTGAGTGGGGTAGAATGTTAATTTGGAATGTTTTGCTGTGCAATTTGGTTAGGCCGGCTTCCCCCTAAACTTGTGAACTGATAATCAAGGAAATGGGCCAGTTTGATAGACTCGCTGGCTGTTGTATATACACATGCAAGGATATTGTTAAGTGAAGATTCAGTCTCATACTGTTTAATTTGTGGTTGAGAGGTGAACTGAACAGGTAAAAACTAAGGGAGAAAATCTGTTAATTTCTTCCATTCCTAGCGACTCACCACTGAAGGATTCTGCGCTTTGCATACAATAGTGCTAGTCTATCTGTGGCCATTGATTTTGACACAAGGATACAATCCAGTTGACTGTCATCCTGTAGAATTTCTTTTGTTACCTGTTGACCTTGACAGCTATTATTGGAGACATGTTCTAGCACATTTCATATGTTTTGTATATAAGCATTTTGTCTGAGATGTGGGATTCTGCTAGGTTTTTTTAAAAAATAAACCTCCCAATACAAATCCTCTGACTCACATTTTTAAGCATAGATAGTATACAACTCTGTCTTTTATTTGGCAAAGGTCTCTGCTTTTGCAGCCTAATAATACAAACAAAAGAAATTCAGAAAGTTTCAATGATCTGATTTTAAGAGCTAGAAATTAGAAGACCATAAAAATATCAAAACCACAAAAACAAAATGGGTAGAGAATCGAGATTAAACCTCTCTGTGAAAATATTTGCCACTGGTGTACTTCTATTTCATAATGTAAAATAAAATAAAATAACTATTTTGCTGGTCTGAGTTAGCCCTGGATATTTATATCTTCGCCTGGCCAGGATGTGTATGCTTAGGAATAGATCTTTCCTTGATTACAATATGTACTTTTAACCATTGACTTTTGAGACTACCTCCTTCCCCCCCCCTCCCCCCGATCTTTGGGTGTTTTAGTTGTTGGCATGAATTTATAAATTGGAAGAAAATCAAGAGACACACTTTTGCTTTAAGAAAATAAAACTGTATGTGTATTTTGGCAGCATTAAAATTTGCCTTAAAATGTTACATTGTGTGCTCAAAAGAAAGTTGGACATTGGGGCCAAAAATACTTTTCAAAAGGTCTAAAGCAGCATCTCGAGGTATCTTGCTTTGTACAATTTGGTAATATTAACACGCCGTTTGTTATTCAGTGTTAAATGAATTGAGAGAGAAGTAACAGAAAAAAGGGACATAAACAGTTTAGAAAAGGCGGGTCTTGGGTTGTCTGCCCAACTTGGCTCAACTGGCAGAACTTAAACAGGTGTAAGTCCAAAAGAAGGGTGTGTGATGGGATAGGGGTAGGACACCAGTTCCAAACCTCTTTCAGATCACTTATGAGTTCTGCTGGCATTCCAGCAGAACATATGCTGGCAAAAAGGGTGATGTTAGCCAAACTCTATTTTCAAGTCTTGTTTTCCCTCAGCCGGTCTTGCACAGGCTCAATGGAGTTTGGAACAGAGGTAGCTTACATCAGCTTAACTTAAACTGGTGTAAGTTCCTGCACTTAGGATTTCAGGATTATTATTATTATTATTTTAATCAATCAGCTACATCCTTTTGAGCCATATGAACTCCAGACTTGTGCTTCTGTCACTATAGTGGAATCATGTGACCAACAAGAGGTGGGCATAGCAATCCATCGGTGTGGCCACACAGTCCAGATTTGCTCTGAATCAGGGTCACCAGCACACAGATCACTTACTGATTTGGACTTCAAAGAACAAACACATATTTTATCCCCCTCTTTCTGTTGAAAAGTAAAACCTGCTTATAAACAATAAACATCAAAGCAAATACAATAGCAACATACTTTTTTTAAAAAAAACAGCAGAGAAACTTACACAAACATCCCCAAACAGTAGAGAGAGAGAGACAAACAAAACACTACTACAGAAGTTAATCAAAATAGAAGTGTCTTAATGTATCATCAGAAGGCCAGGCAGATATCCTAGGGAACGGAATTCCAGAGCATGAGAAAAATGGCTGTAAAATTCCTGCCCACATAGGGTCAAACTACCATGTTAATGCTTAATGTACAGATTCTTTTTTCAGTCCTTATTGTTCTAGGGTGGTCATTTCCTAACTTTGTGCTGTTAGTAAATAATTAACTAAAGGCTTCTGTGATCTCCAAGAGATCCACACACAAGAGAGGTTGCTACTGTGTCTCTGTGTGAGTCATGTTCCTAGCATATCTCTTAACAAACAAATGCTGGGCGGGGGGAGGGATGGACATTTTGCCACCTAATCGCATTGGACCAGATCACATCAGAAGCAACAGTTCATCAGCACTATTCACCCTTAGAGGAGGCTGCCTGTTGATTTCCTGCATGAGTCACTGTTCTGGGCTTGCTTCCAACTCCAAAACGTTTGCCCAGATCAGTGACTCACAGAGATACATGACTTACAGAGATGTACTCACATCTGAGCGTGGGTATTACTTCGTCTTGCATACTATATGGCTGTCAGGCCCTGGGGTCCAGCATAAAACTGGTCTAGCATCATTATATTTTTGGCAAGCTACAAAAAAACCCTGCTTTTCTCCAAACTATGAGAGGTCCAGATCCCTTCAGATGACCTAGTTCCAACATAAATCTGATCAAGTTATTGTTGCAATAAATTGCTGTGCAGTTAAAAAAAAAAAAATTGGTTGCCTGCCGACTTCCTGTGACATTCCCACTCCTCTTTTAACAGGTGTTTTTCATGCAGGTAAAATGTTTATTTTATCATCATTCCAAAGTGACTTATTTCCTGGCAGATTGTGTTTATAGAGGTTAGAATCATAAAATAGAATCATAGAGTTGGAAGAGACCACAAGGGCCATCGAGTCCAACCCCCTGCCAAGCAGGAAACACCATCAGAGCACTCCTGACATATGGTTGTCAAGCCTCTGCTTAAAGACCTCCAAAGAAGGAGACTCCACCACACTCCTTGGCAGCAAATTCCACTGTCAAACAGTTCTTCCTAATGTTTAGGTGGAATCTTATTTCTTGTAGTTTGGATCCATTGCTCTGTGTCCGCTTCTCTGGAGCAGCAGAAAACAACCTTTCTCCCTCCTCTATGTGACATCCTTTTATATATTTGAACATGGCTATCATATCACCCCTTAACCTCCTCTTCTCCAGGCTAAACATGCCCAGCTCCCTTAGCCGTTCCTCATAAGGCATCGTTTCCAGGCCTTTGACCATTTTGGTTGCCCTCCTCTGGACACGTTCCAATTTGTCAGTGTCCTTCTTGAACTGTGGTGCCCAGAACCGGACACAGTACTCCAGGTGAGGTCTGACCAGAGCAGAATACAGTGGCACTATTACTTCCCTTGATCTAGATGCTATACTCCTATTGATGCAGCCCAGAATTGCATTGGCTTTTTTAGCTGCCGTGTCACACTGTTGGCTCATGTCAAGTTTGTGGTCAACCAAGACTCCTAGATCCTTTTCACATGTACTGCTATCAAGCCAGGTGTCACCCATCTTGTATTTGTGCCTCTCATTTTTTTTTTGCCCAAGTGCAATACTTTACATTTCTCCCTGTTAAAATTCATCTTGTTTGTTTTGGCCCAGTTCTCTAATCTGTCAAGGTAATTTTGAAGTGTGATCCTGTCCTCTGAGGTGTTAGCCACCCCTCCCAGTTTGGTGTCATCTGCAAATTTGATCAGAATGCCCTTGAGTCCATCATCCAAGTCGTTGATAAAGATGTTGAATAAGACCGGGCCCAAGACAGAACCCTGTGGCACCCCACTAGTCACTCTTCTCCAGGATGAAGAGGAACCATTGATGAGCACCCTTTGGGTTCGGTCAGTCAGCCAGTTACAAATCCACTGAGTGGTAGCATAGTCAAGACCACATTTTACCAGCTTCTTTACAAGAATATCATGGGGCACCTTGTCAAATGCCTTGCTGAAATCAAGGTAGGCTACATCCACTGCGTTCCCTTCATCTACCAGGCTTGTAATTCTGTCAAAAAACGAGATCAGGTTAGTCTGACATGACTTATTTTTCAGAAATCCATGCTGACTATTGGTGATCATAGTATTCCTTTCTAGGTGCTCACAGACTGTTTGCTTGATGATCTGCTCCAGAATCTTCCCTGGTATTGATGTCAGACTGACTGGGCGGTGATTATTTGGGTCCTCTCTTTCCCCCTTTTTGAAAATAGGGACAACATTTGCCCTCCTCCAGTCTGCCGGGACTTCGCCTGTTCTCCAGGAATTCTCGAAGATGACTGCCAGTGGTTCTGAGATCACATCTGCCAGTTCTTTTAATACTCTTGGATGCAGTTCATCTGGCCCTGGAGACTTGAATACATCTAAACTAGCCAAGTATTCTTGTACTATCTCCTTAGTTATTCTGGGCTGTATTTCCTCTGCTGAATCATTTGCTCCAAATTCTTCAGGTCGGGCATTGTTTTCTTTATCGGGGAAGACTGAGGCAAAGAAGGCATTGAGGAGTTCAGCCCTTTCTGTGTCCCCTGTTTGCATTTCACCAGCTTCTCCTCTGAGTGACCCCACTGTTTCTTTGTTCTTCCTTTTACTACGAACATACCCATAAAAGCCTTTTTTGTTGCTTTTAACCTCTCTAGCAAGCCTGAACTCATTCTGTGCTTTAGCTTTTCTGATTTTGTGTCTACACGTGCTGGCTATTTGTTTGAATTCCTCTTTGGTGGTTTCCCCCCTTTTCCATTTTTTGTAAACATCCTTTTTTAATCTTAACTCAGTTAAAAGTTCTTTAGATAGCCACCCTGGCTTCTTTAGGCACCTTCCATGTTTCCGTCTCATTGGTATTGCCTGAAGTTGTGCTTTTACTATCTCCCTCTTAACAAGGTTGCAAGGCTACACAATGTGCCGGAACATATCTGTGGATTCGTTATAAACATTATGGAGGAAGAAAACAAATGAAACATACTTGACTGGTCAGAAATGTGTAAATTGCTGACAAAATGACACATGTAATTAAGAGTGCTCCTGCCATTTTACCTTGTGGTTTACACCTACGGTGTTGAAAAAGAGAGTGACTCCCACCTCGCTAATTACCATTATCACTGAAATGGTAGGGTTTGAGTCATTAGTTCCATGTGCATTTAATTAGAGGAAGGCTGAAATTGGATTTAACTTATTACTTTTTCATGGATCACTTTCTTGTCATCACTTCAAATTGGATTGCAGCCCCAGGTAACTAATTATGAGAGCCACAGGATCAAGAGTGAAAAAAGGTAATTAGGAATAACACAGTCGGACCCTTGCTGATAGTCCACTTGTGCTTTGGAGAGAGAAAAAGAGAGAGCTGTATTTTGTAGTATTATAGATTATGGAGTTAAAGGTATGCAGTATTACTAGGAATCATGGGAGCTTGACACCACCTATAGTGGTTTATATGATGTACAGCTGGGTTGAAGATGTTGTATCGACATGGTTCCACAATCAGCTCCTTAATACCGAGATTAAACTTGTAAAAGCAACAGATTGGTTGTAGGCATGAGGCATTTCAACAATTGTGTAGTCTGAGGTCTTTATATGTATGATTACATCAGAGCTGTCAAGACTCAAGATTGTAGCTTGCCATGGTGAAGACAGTTTAATACATCAAGTTACATTTGATAATGTATTACTGAAGTTACTGAAGCTTCGGAAGCACCAGTCATACCTGATGTGGAGATGGTGTTCAATGTGCAGAGATCACGGCACTGCTGATTCAACGTATGAATGCTGGCAAACAAAATTGCTACATACTGCAGAATTTATTTGCATTGACTGATGATAATTTTGGGACTATGGGTGATCCTTACCATTAGCATGATCCCGTACGAAGAGTTAGAGATCTTTAAGAAAAACACCTGCTTTTGAGATTCCTGCATTTGAACTTGCTCGGAAATCATTAGCTTCACATGTATTTTTCTTGTGCAGGTAGGTAGAGTTGTATATGCTGTGAATTAAAAAATAACCACTGTAAAAAATTAATTTAAAAAATCTCAACTAGTTTGCTTGCATTGTGCAATTCCATGATCAAGAATTCCAACATTATGAATGTTTTGATAATGGCTTTTAGTGGCAAAGAGTGAGGTGAGAAATTGTGAAATAAGGGAATAAGAGAGTTTGGAACTGGGTAATTGGTTGGCATGTACCTGTCTCTGGAGCCAATGGAGGGGTGCATCTTTGGCGGTGAAGTCAGACTTTTAGAAGATTGCAGTGCCTGCTGTGGATGTAGAGACCAATATGTTCTTTTGGGTTTTTTGCAGCTGGGGCAATTGAAGGCGTCCGGTTGTGTTGCTGCAGATGCACTGTGGTGATTCTTCTCTCTGTGCTCCTCCCAGCCATCATTCCTCCTCTGATTATTGCTATGGATACATACCTGACTCTCTGTCTCCAGGCACTGCAGTCATCTCCAAGGGGTTCCCACATGACAGGGTCGATGTTGCCAGCCTTCATGTCATGTGTGCAGACATTTTTTCTAACACAGAGTTGGTCTGCCAACAGCCCTGGTGCCTGAAGTCGTAGTGGGGGATCCAGGTTTGATTTTAGTTCCATTTTGAGCGTACATTCAAGTTTCCTACAAATTGCCCATGGAAATGGCCCTGAGGATCACGTTTAGATTATTGTTATTTATGTGGGGCTAGCTTTGAAGATAGTTTGGAAACTGCTACTAGTGCAGAATGCGTCCATGCGAATTCTGGCTGGCGTATCTGTATAGAATTGGATAGCACCGATTCTAAAGGATCAGCCCTGCTTTCCTCTCTGTTACTGGGCTTCAAGGTGTTGACGTTAATGTATAAATCCCTTAAAAACTTGGGACCAAGAAACTTGATTGATGGAGTGACGCTCTCTATATCAGCCAGGCTGGGCTCTGAGATCAAGCATGCAAATACTTTAACTCTAACTGTCCTGCCAGCAGGTACAGGGACTTCTCAGTAGCAGCACCCAAACATGGAACTCTCTCCCTTAGGAGTTTCAGATGGCCCCTTCATTCCAGCATCAAGTAAAGACATAGCTTTTTACCCAGGTCTTTGGAGGCAGTTAATTGTATTTCCATGTTGGTGCAGTGGTAGTTTTTTTGGTTGATTGTTTAGGATTGTATACTGATTTTTTTTATTATTAATATACGCTAAACAGCTCTAGGATCTTGATTAATGCAAAATACAACTACCATGTCCCTTTTTATAGAGCTCATTGGAGCTTTATAACCATTTGATTTCCTCTAAATCATGTCAAGACAAAGTAGCCAAAATTATGATGATGCCATGCATTGAATTGAATCTTCAAGTCAGTGTGCTTTCAAGAAACCATTGTTAACATTAACAGTTTGTTGGTTCAAAAACCAGGACTCACTGTGGTTAAGCAAAAATAAAGGGGGAAACTTCCAAACTTATTGTGGTTGCATGGAGGGAGAGGGGAAGTAGGTGAGCTGAAAGCCAGAGGTTTGCTGCTGCTGCTTCTTGTCATGCTAAACTATAGTTTGGTATGCTGTCCAAACATAGCCAATAAGTAAAATCTTTGAGAGACCAAAAGATCATCTGTAGCAATGGTAAACTTCAACTACAGACAGACAGACAGACAGACAGACAGACAGACAGATATTCTTACTTGATTTATTCATCTAAACATAAAACTACCTCTCACATTTTTAAAGAAAAGAATGAGAGGCTGCTAAAAATACATCTTAAGTTGATTTAGAATTTTATTCATGGTGTTCATCTGTGGTTGAAAAGGGAAGCAACCTGAGGTCAAGTGATGTAGTGTTTCCATTTTCCACATGAATCTCACTCACTGTGTATGATAAAAGCACACTCACTTATTTGGTAAGTCTAGAGGAATTTCTGACATAGTGCAGAGGTCACTTTTCTGTCAATTTGAGTAGGCAGCATTTTTCTACTACTGGTTCCCACCTCCCATTTCCAGTATCTGCTACAAACCATGGCACTGTTTTGACACATGCATCCTAGAATGCTGCAATCTGCATCGTATTACTGCACAGCATTGGAGCTTGTTCAGTGGGCAGAAAATTTCCTGAAACCAAGAATAACAGCAGTTGGTGCAGGTGTCTTAAGAACAGAAGCAACAATAAGGGGCAGTCCAGTCCACTTGGCAAGATGCCCAGGCAGGAATGCCAGCTGAGACTGTAAAGGGGCAAGATTGAAGAACCATGGGACCCATGGGGATATATTTGCAAAGTTCAATCCTTGAAGAAAATTGCCTTCTGTGATCATAAGACATCTTTGCTTTTCCTGCCGATACTGTTTGCCAAAAGGTTTAGAAGCATTTATCAAATAACAGTGGATGAACTAAAATAGGATAAAATCTCTCTCTCCCTTTTTTGTTTTTACAAATTCAAACTGATCCTGTGAAGTTTATTGTCAGGGAAGAGTTAGAAGTTTCCAGTTTCTCAGAGGGAGAAAGCCTTCCCCAAGGGGGGGGGGGAGGGGAGCAGTGAATCTAATAGAAGAGAACAGGAGGAACAACAGGGAGTGACCGGCTGTTCCCAGGAAAGGCAAGGGTTAAGTTCTAGCTCAGATTCGGAGGAGGGGAGATACAAGCCAGCTCTAGCCAGGAGGTTAGAAAAAAGAGCGGGGAAAACAAAGGGAAGGGCGCGTTTGACATTTTGAGAGTGGCTGGTCATGGAGAAGCAGAGCTCAGAAGGTATCTGAAATAAGTGACTCTGAGGAATAATATTTAAGAACCGTTTATAAGATTGTTTTGTTAATACGCAATAAAAAGTTTTATAAAAGAACAAGAAGCATTTGTGTGGTGATCTGAAGAGGACAACGACCAGGGCTGACATTTATTGCCACTTTTTAAGCAGGACAGTAGATTGATAAGAAGGCAGAATTTGCAACTGTGTGTGTAGTGTGTAGACTGCTTTACTAACAGCTGGTCCCCATTAGTGGTTGACAAAATTTACAAAAATATTCCAGGACACTGGCTAGCATATATCCACAACAATGTTTGTGCATGGAGCATTTGCACACTGGCCTTCCACCAGTGTACAGCCACACTGTACAGTATACACTGGCGTCTCTGAAAGACTGGAGACAAGATGCCAAATCTGTAGAATATGCTAGAACACTGATGCTCCCAGGTTCTGCATTTGCACAGGGCCAGTACTGGTTTGGGTTACCACTATGTCACACTGTAATGTATCCTTTCCTTTCTCTTCTTGATGATGCAGAGCAACCATATTCAGCTGACAAGTGGGGACGGGCAGAACTGCATATTCCAGCTATTCTGTTATTGGGGCCATCTATGTAATGAGAACTGCCTAGAAGCTGCTCTGGTGCTCCCCCCCCCCCGTCCCCTCTTCCCAAGAATAGACCTAAAGCCAGACTGGAGTTTTTAATCCTGTCAGGCTATGAGATCAGAGAGGGGAGTCCCCCATCAGGCCTACTGGGGAACATTTGGGAAAAGTGGGATTCCAGGCAATCCTTCAGCCCTTCTTCCAGCTATAGAGATAGGCATATGGATAGTGTGATTTTTATGTACATAGCCAGTGTAGTTACGGTAGTTGTGTGGTGAAGTCATACCTAGTAACTGATTTTGTGTTGCTTAGATTTTGTTACTTAGCCGTGATATCATGGATAAAATATTATAAACATAACGTGGCTATAGCATGCTTGTGTTAAAAAAGATCAGGAACTTTTATTAAGTTTGTTTTCCTTGTCATATTGTAAAAATTTATTATGTGTACTGTGTATATTAGAAACAGATTTGGGCAATTCTGTCTAAATGAAGTCATCCTGCTTATTTCCAGACTGTCTGTTTTTGGTTGTGAATAATTTTCATACATCAGATGGCTGTCATTTTTAGAAGTTCTCCATATTTTTAAATAGGACATTTCCCATTTTAAACTTTTGTGGAATGTATCAGCCTTATAGTCTTAAGATATATTTTGTTTTTGTGACTCTTCTAACCATCTCCATCTCAGAGGATAGTGGATTAAAGTATAATGAAGTAAATATAAGCTTAAGAACTAAAGAAGCATGGCTATCTCTGTCTTTTCATTTTAGACATAAGCAACCACAAGCATTTGATTTAAGGCTACAATCCTCGTCACAGTTACTGTGGAGTCAAAGCCACTGAACTCAGCATGTAAACATGCTTAAGGTTGTGTTGTGTGTGCTTAATCAGTATGGTATCACTTGAAACTTTTAGTTGCATAGGATGAAGAATATTTATCTCTTGCTTTTTGACAAGATAAAATACATGGATAGTTTAATTAAAATGCAGTATTACAGTATTACTGTGCATTTATTTGTGACAAACAGAGCAAACCAAAAACCCTTAGCACCTGGCTGGGGTTGGATCAGGTGGAAGTGCTCCTGGTCCCAGTTCTCCTGGCTGAGCCTGCCTCTTGCCAGTATCTACAACAGAAGGAGCCAGCAGGGAGCTCTGAAATGGGGCCAGTGTGATACCCTCTGGATCCCAAGCTGGGTTCAATACTGTCCTGTGATGGATGGCATTGAGCCCAGTTGTCCTGCCTCCCACACCATAATAGGGAACCTCTGCTCCAGGCAGTCTAAGTGCCTTTGCTTGTAGATCCAATTTTGCTCTTCTCCTTTTCTCAAATAGTACATGTGCTCACTTTTCAATAATAATCGCCTGCAATGACCCTAGGGTCCAGCAGTGACTGAGACAGTCCTGGCTCTGAATTTGATGTGGTGACCAGGGGACCAAGGAGCCTGGGCATGGCAGGCTGGAGCCCATTAAACTACTTGTGACAGCCCTGGGGCCTATAGGCAGGAGGCCATGGAGCACAAGTTCCTCATCTTCAGGCCCGAGGGTTGGCCCTTGAAGGGACTAATTCTTCATAAGAGGGAGGAGCTCTGAGAGAGGGACTGGAGGAAGAGGCCCAAAAGGCCTGAGTTCACTTTCAACCCATGTCGAAGAAGTTGCTCTCCATGGTGCTGCAACCAGCAACCTTCCTCACTGTTTCGGCTCTACCGTGTGGCTAGAACAGGGTGACTAGAACAGGGCAGTGCCAACATTCAGTGGAAGTTATGATGTGGTCAACAATATCGTGCCTTAATTTGCTCCTGTAAAATATCAGCATATATACTGAATCCTGCTAATATAACACACTTCTGTATACCCAATGTTATTTTGTTTTTGAAGGATAAAAACACTCTTGTGGAGTTGGTCTTCATCAGAAACAACCACTTCCAAAAAAATGTGATTTGGGCATGGAGTGTGTCTAAGTGATGGCACCAACCTGCTTGTTTCTTAATAAAAAGTTTTCCTACTTTAATGTAAACAGCACTTTTCAAATTTTGTTAAGAATATATTTTAGTTTTTAATAAATATTCCAAGACTGTATTTCTATAAAGTACAGAGACTGCTGAATGCAAGTTTGTTTCTTCAAAATGTATTATTATTCATTCAACTTCTATACTGCTTTATATTATTAAGAAAAAAACCCCTCAAAGTGGCTTGCAGCACATTATAGCATCAAATAAAACAATCCAGAATAAACTTAAGTACAGTGGAACCTCAGGTTACATTACCCTCGGGTAACGTGAACTCCGGGCTGCAAAAGCGGCAAACCCAGAAGTGTTTTGCCGCTCGTGCATGTGCAGAAGCAGTCTACCGCCACATGCACAAAAGCAGTCTCTCCGGTTGCGAAAACTTCGGGATACAGCCAGACCTCTGGAACGGATCCCGTTCGCAACCAGAAGTACCACTGTATTATCTTAAAGATATCAAAATGAAACATTACAAAGGTGGTCAACTACAGAATGCATATTTAACACGGCAAAGTGTGTGTGTGTGTATATATATATATATATACACGTCCGTGTGTGTGTGTGTGTGTGTGTGTGTGTGTACACACACACACATATATATATATAACATTTCAAAATAAAGCATTACTAAAGGAAGTCAAATACAAAATGCACATTTAAAACAGCATAATTAGAGAATAAAATATTATCATTAGCCTAGAACATATCTGCTGCTGTTGCTGCCGATCTTGCCAGTGGTGGTTCATGGTAGGTGGCAGCTGTGGAAGCTCAGGCTCGATGACCTGAGTCTGCACTGAGAGGCAGCCAAGATGGTCTCTAGCCTCCTCAGGAGCCTCAGCTTCTGTAACTGGAGTCAGTCTGGGCCCTGCCTTCTCAGGCCAGGTGGGGAAAGGCCTGCAAGGCAGGGGACAGGACTCACACTGCCACTTCCCACCTCCTCTCATATTCTAGTGTGCATCTGTCTATCCAGCTACCTACCTACCTACTTTACACTCATAGGTATCCATTTGTATGTATACATTTCAAAATGTTTTTTGAGGCATTTGTCCCTAACACCAGAGGACAAACTCTCATTGATATATGGAGCACTTGCGCTCTTTTGAAATAAAGCACAAGCCTAACCCCCCCCCCTATAACATATACATAATTGAAATCTACATTGTGGCCCTTGTGTGAACCATGGAGAGTGAACACAGTAAAGATTCATGGGGCTCATAAGAAATCTGCAGTGATGATCAGAGAGTAGAATTTTTTTGCCCTGAACCATGAACTTTGCCATAAATGCTTGAGTTATGGCCATTTGTAAGAAAAGAATTTTACCAGAGAAATTGTTTGCCTCATGTGTTTAAACCTCCAGAGCTAATATTGAAGTCACAGGGCAGCAAGTGCTTTGCAGCAGAGTGAGTGAAATTAACACCAAGAGAAACAATTAAAAATGTCATTTGGGAAAGTGGCCTTAGAACCTGACAGTTTTATGGCTGTTGTCAGGTTGACTAAAAAAATAATAAAAATAAAATTCACCTACTGGGATAATGGGGGAAAACACACTAGTATGTTTTTACATTTGTTGGTGCTTGCTTTCATCAGAGCCTGTTCATTTTGGGTGTAGCATTTATGGCACACAAATCCCAAACCACTAAAAGTTAGAAGATATAACCCTTCAGCATAGTAAGAAAAAATATATATCCAAGCTAGGCTAAGGATCTTTGCATAAGGCTGCCTTTAAAAGTAGTCTGGAAACTTCACCTTTTGCAAAATTCAGTGACCCAAATGATTGTGCGGGGTTATGTATCATAACTCCCTTTCAACAGCTGTGTCATTTACCCATTCATTTCTTGCTTCAGTTTAAAGTGGTAGTTTTAACTTTTAAATCCCTAAATGGTTTGGGGCTGGGCTAATTGGAGGACCACCTACAACCTCACGACCCTGGATCAGAAACCCTGTTTTGGGGTTTCCGGGGCAGGGCCTTTCTACTGGCACCCCCACAATTGTGGAATTTCCTCCTCCCGTCCCAAGAATTCCACTTGACAACCTCTCTTGCGTCTTTTAATCTGTCTTTATAGCCTTTTTTTATGTAAAGCTCTTCATTCACTTTATCGCTTGTTCCCTATCTATTTTTTACTGTGGGAGGTTATTATAATAATATTCAAGTACTTTTATTTCAACTTGTTTACTGTATGCCATCTTGTGAAGACTTGCCCTAAAAGGTGGGGTAGAAATATATTAAACAAATAATGAGTCAGAGTACGAAGGCACAGGGTATTTGGGGCACACCTGCATAATTCTTATTTCATTCTAAAGGTGCAATTGCTGTAGAATAAATAAGAAATTTGTTGGGGATACTATGGCAGTGTCTTCTGTTATTCATATATTTCCAAAATCCTTATCAGCTCTTTAAGTCATTCAGATCAGTTATAACCCTGAAAGGAAGTTATTCAGAGCTTGAATGCACTTCTAGATCTCTAGTGAAGTAGGGGGTTGCCTCATCACTTCAGCATTGGAGCATAATATTGGGAATAGGTGAAATAGCATGTGATGAGTGGATTTGCTCCTTGTGATTCCATCATGCACCTGGCAAGGCTTGAAATTTATGCATGCTTGAACTTTAGTGGTGAGATACCTACCTGTAGATTGATCATTTGTTTGTCCTCCACCACCTTGCAAATTACATTTTCCCAGACATTCGGATCTTCTTGTGGCTTGATTTTTGGCCAGTTCTCAGTGTTTCTATTTATGTTGGATAGGGAAGAATATTCTCCATGATAATAATTACTAGTAGAGAAATGCTTTTAGTACTATGTATGGTGCTTTTTTCCTTTATAGAACTTTTACAGTCTTTTGTATTCTAAAGGTGTTGGTAGCCTCCTTGACACTTTTTCCTGTAAAAAGCAATGCATTTTATTTAAACAAATAAATAAATCTGGGTGCAAGATCCCCGCCCCCTGCATTAGTCCCTACTAGAAAGAGATTTACTGGATGAGGTGAAGAAAATGGTTGGATGATTCAGGTCAAAGTAAAGAGTGTTGACCCCCGTGCTCGAGAGACAATGTAGTGTGTCTCTGGGGGTGATGTCAAACCACTGTGTTAGCAGCACTGAAGTAACACCTCCAGTTCACAAGCCTGGGCAGTGTGTATGGAGGTCCTGGACTGCCTAGACGGCATGATCTCCTTCTCAGTCTTGCTAGTGTAGTCCAAAGGATTTGTGTAGGGTTTACTCCTTAGGCTTTTCTTCTCCCGAAAATATCCTACAATGGAGTGGAGGTTTGGGATCAGAGTTTTCCTTCTCCTAAATTAGGGGTCCTCAAACTACTGTCCGAGAGCCAGATCCGGCCTGCCAGGGTCCTGAACCCAGCCTGTCTGCAAGGCCTGAGGCTCGGAAGTGGCTGGGCTGGAAGAGCCCCGAGGTAAAAGCGCATGTTGGTAACAAAGCCCTGGTAATGCGGTTGCTACCGCCGGCGCCAGCTGCTTGATAACTGTGTGCTGCCCCTTAAAGCCGCCGGAGGGAGGGACGGCGGCGAATGAACCCCTTCCATGCCAGCCCTTACCCTCCTCCCTTCCCCTCAGGCCGGCTCTGTGCTCATCAGAGCAGCGCCTGGCCGGCCAGTTGCCTCTATGCTAAGGTTACCAGATTTTTTTCACTGAATCTGGGGACACTTTTCAACTTCAGTGGATTTTGTATGGGGACTGATTTGAAAATCCGGGGACTGTCCCCAGGGAATGGGGACGTCTGGTAACCTTACTCTATGCCAGTCCTTCCCCTCCTCCCTTCCCCTCAGGCTGGCTCCATGCTCGCCGGAGCAGCGCCTCACTGGCCGGTTGCCTCCTTGGGTCCCAGGCGACGGCCTTGGCAACCTTAAAAGTTAGGGAAGCACCAAAAACACAGGCAAAGTATGGAAATAGAATTAGCAAGAAGAGAAATCTGAATCACAACAGTTTATTGTACAAGGGAATCTCCATGTAAATAGAAAATAAACTTCAATGCAGAGAAAGTCATATGCATGAGGAACAATAACATCAAAAATAACCCAGAAGAAATGAAGTATTTGTGTGTCTGTTCTGGCTATTATTTTAAAACAAGTTTGGTTTTTTAACACACACACACACACACACACACACACACACACAGAAAAAACATGTTTCTGGCACCTCTCTAGTCTGGCCCCCAATAGTGTCTGATGGACAGTGAACTGGCCCCCTGTTTAAAAAGTTTGAGGACCCCTATCCTAGATGGCCTACCTTCCCAGATTGATGAGCCCCATCTGCCTCTCACTTCCTACTACAGCACATGCTGAAACCTCCTTCTTGACTACAGGCAACAACTTATTTAGGCACGTCTGAAGGTTGTGCGATCATGCTCGCACACATGGCACTGAATCCAGAAGAAGCCCCAAAATGTTTTAAAGACGACAAAAAAAGGGGTGGGGCAGAGCAGGCTCTGCTGACATGTGCAGGGGTCCAACATGTAACCACACAGAATGAGGATTGCCTGTACTGGACCCACTGTTGGTCTTGTCCATTCAATCCATTGGAGCCTGCCTTTGCCTACAGGGGAAGTCCCTAACTCACAGAGGGTTTCAGACCCATCAGTTAACCTTCACCTGGTTTAGCCGGCCAGTCAAAGCTGTTCCCAGGGTGTGGGTGCTGTCACATGCTGACAGCTTCTAAGGAGCCACAGGTGAGAACTGAGTGCAGGCTGGCTTCAAATGTTGGGAGATGTTAAGAGCAGTGAGAATACTGGAAATTCAAATGCCCCACGCCATCCTCTAATGCCCCAAAGGAGTTGTTTAGCATCTGTCTCTACGGTGAGATGTACACACACCTGAGGTGTAGCTTGTACATCTCAGATTGGTAGAGATGTGCTGGACATTAAGATGTGTGAATGAGGAACCAAGACCCGCTTAGGCTCACTGTTTTCTCTGGTGTACAAATGTCCAAAAGCAAGTGTAATGGTTAACTTCTATCTAAACCTTGCATGTGTCTTTAAGTAGCAACGCTTGCTGTTGTGGGCTTTAGGAAAAAAGAGGAGGTAGCAAATTCACACATAAAAGCAGCCAAAATAAATACCTGAAATTAGTCTCTGAATCCTGTTATTAAAAAGAACCTCTTTGTTGACAACATGCTATTCCTTTGATTATTTTTATTGTTAATTGATGAAGCAAAAGTTATTTCAAAGCAACTCTAGCACAAGGTGGCCTATCTAGCATTCCTTTAATGTATCACTGGCTGTGCTCAGTCTTAATGCTCAACATCTAATAAGGAGTCGCCAGCCTAATTTTTTTAATGCAATTTACCAATTGGGGTCCTACAAAAGGCAGATTATATTTTATGGCTTATGAACAGCAGGGCAGATATTTCAGAAAATCTGCAGATAGCAGTAATTTTGAGAAAAGTGCACAAATGAATTTGAAAACAAAATATTTCGCTGCCTACACAGCTGCATTCACAGTCCCAGGTCCGCAGTCCTGTATGTGTGATGCTTACACCTGATTATATAGAAAGTAATAATGCCTAAATGAAGAAAATGGAAATTAAATTCAAAAGCAGAATTAATTCTCTCTGTGAAAAACCTATATTACCAACAGGGGTGTTGGCATCAGGAATGGACAAGCCAGTTCAGGTGGGAAATAATAAGCAGCCTGAACATTCATTTCTACTCTGATCCAAACCTGAACCAATAATCATTTTATGCTTTCATAATAAGCCTCCCTGGCACCCGTCATTGAGGGATTCTCAAATACCTTGCACGCATTGACTTGGAAATATTTGCATTTAAGTAAGAGATGCATAGAAATCACTGTGCCTTCCTGTGAAGAAATTCATTGGCTGCTTGGTGCCACTATTTTTTAAGATAGGAAGGTTCTAAATATGAATATGGATTGCAGAAAATATGCAGCCACCTGATCCAAGCCACTGTCCATAAAAGTGTGACCCCAGCTTTTCCATTTAAAATAGAGGGGGGAAGAAGTTGCTCTATAAGTTTTTTTAAAGAGCTATGTTCTCTCTAGTCTCCTATTACCTGTTGTTGGCATCCATCTGTCTCAGGAGACAATGGAAGAGTGTTCCTTTGGGGGTGAAGTCAAACAGTTGGAGAGTTACAATGACTGCTGGGACTGTAGAGACCGACATGTGAGAGATGTATTATTGCAACTGGGGCAGATGCAGGTGACCAGCTGCTCTGCTGCAGGTGTACCATGGCGTTCCTTCTCTCTGCGCTGCTCTCATCAGTCATTCCTCCTCTGGCCACTGCTGTGGATGCACGACCTGGCTGATTGTCCCTGTAGAAAATGAACAATTAAATCATCAGCTAGTAAGTTTTTGTTTCTCTGTAGTTATTGGTGTCCAGTGTAGGTGAATGTCAATATTTCAGGTTAGAATGAAAAACTAGCATGATAAAACTGAGATAACACATAATTTCTTCCAGTGTTCATTCCAAGCTGTACACTTGAATTATTTACTACTGCTTAGTTGTCACAGCTTCTAGCTGGCACTTTGTGAGAGCTTGAGAAGTGGATTAAGACTTGTTAGTGGGTTAGGAGTTTGCTGCGAATACTAATATCCTATTTTAGGGTCTGCACTACTTGTGAAGCCAAACACAACGCAGCATCCAAGTGGGGCATGATAAACTTCTTTTTACTGCCTTCCTGAGAATGCAAAAAAATGGAGGGGGGGATGGACTAGTCACCATGCATGTCTGGATCATGTTTCCATTGTGCAACCCTGCCCTAGTGGGAAGCCTTTCCAGTAGGCTGCATTGAGCAGCAAACGGGAGATGAACATAGAACAAGAGTGGGGAGCCTGTGGCCATAAGTGCTGAGCCACAACCACAACTCCCATCACCCCTATCCACTGGCCATTCTGGATGAGAGATGGAGTACAACAGCACTTGGAAGGCCAACAGGCTTCCCAGCCCTGAATTAGGAGATATCTGCAAAGGTTATAGACCTCATCCTGCTAAATTTTGGACAAGAGCACAAATGACCTGTCTTTATTGGTTTGTGACTCTTTGCAGTATTATAGCCCCTTTTTGTGGCCTGTTGCTGCGGAACAGAAATTTACACAGGAAGACAAGATCGTAAGGACAAGATGGAAAAGAGAGACAAGATGGTATAAAGAAAAGGCCCAAATAAAGCACAATGTGACTAAGGACCAGCAAGTAAAAAAAGAAGGAAAGAAAAGAAATCTTGGCAAGAGTCAAGGTTCAGCATTGATTTTCCTTTTAACTCTATGTTTATTCAAACAGTGCGGATACAGATTAACTTCCTGTACTCAATATTTATCATCATTTGACTCGTCTGGAGATGTGAACAATAAGCCTCTTGTTTAAGTGGCTTTTAAAAATGCCCCCCTTTGCTGTAGCTTCTTCATTTGTTCCTGTGCCCTCAGGTATAGCTCTATTTATTTAAACTTGTCACAGCCAGTCCTTAGAAAAGAATAATTCACATGCCACTTAACAGCCACATATGAGGATTGCTGGCTCCTTTGGTTCACCAGTTTTTGCAGTGATGGACTTATCTAGTGACTTAAACTGATTCATTATTCCCACAAAACATGGTGAGTGTAGTTCTGTGAGTGGGACCAGGAGTATCTAACAGAATTCTCACGTCTTTCTTTAACTTCAGTCCCCAGGATACTTTGGGAAATGTCGTGGCAGTAAAATTGCTATAAAACAGATGTATGTTTGTGCCTGGCTAGCCATGGTCAAATTTACCTCTCATCTTCCAGATCCACTTAGTAGTTTTTCCCTAATCCTGTACCTCCTCACCATAATCAGGGGAGAGAGAAATCATTAGGACATTGCATTAGTAGTTGACTGCAGAACCACTATATGTTAAAGGCAACACAAAGGGCTGGTTCATGAATAACACATTCCAAATCTACATGATGTGGAGAGCAAGAGAAGAGCTCCCGTTATGAGCAGGATATTCTTTAGTATCCATTTATCTGTAGTTAAAGAGAACCTCTGGTCTGTTTTAGGTGGAAATATTTCCGTCTAGCAAAAGCAGCCTTGCAAAAGCTACCAGCCTGTCTGCCTACATGTACTTGTGTTTTTCATTCGTGGGTAATACATAGCAGCCTAAAACAATGTATTTTGTAATGTTGCCTTGCATGGTTATGTGGAGCCTGGGTGCCCACACCACCACACTACATGTACATGAAATTAAGATGAAAGACTGTTTACAAACCCATAGTAGTGGCATGCATTTCTGGGTTAACAGTCTCAACAAGCTTTTTATCTTGCATAGTATGCCAAAGGCACTGACACATCTTTCTTATACATGCGCGCACACACACACACACATACACACACACGCACACACATATATACACAGATACTATGCATTGCTTTCAGAATGCAATAAAGTTGTTCACATTTCAGTAGATGGCAGCTGCACAGCATAAGAAAGAGCAGCTGGATGCAGCCACTATTCATCCTTTTTTTTAAGGAACTTCCAACTTGTTGCTCACTTAACAGCTTCCTTAGTTGCATCAGCCCTAGGAACAAATTCAGAATGTTTTTTCTTGTTGAGAGCTGCCGCAGACCAACAATGGTTACAGCTGCAAATACGTTGAGTTTCTAGTTCCCTGCAAGTGACTTGGAGGGGCCCTCTCTCTTATGAAATAGCACACTTAGCTTTGGCAATTGGGGTTTCATTTCAAAAGCCATTGCAGCAGCTGAACATCCTGACTCCAGAGGTGTGAGACTTTCAGCATTATTGTTTGATAGCTTTGGGCATTAGTAAGGTTCTCTAACACAGACACACACACAGTTCTGTACACATTTAAGTTAAATTGCTTAAATAGCTTAATTGTGATCAGGGGTTGGGAACAGGATTTGGCCAGCAGACCAGATTCTTATTCTCCCCACTACTTGCAGACCAGCTTAGCTGCCCACCCTGTCAGTCACCTGATGGTGAAATCAACTGCATGGGCAGAGAGATAAGGACCAGATTCAACTCACTGGCCCCTCTAGTGGATGCCCACGCAAGGACTTCCACTAGTGTAATGGGGCTTTCCCCCTCTGCTTCCCTTGTGCCCCCAACCTCAACTTGGCTGGGGGGGGGCAGGTGGGAGAATGCCCAAAACAGTGCTTGTGGGGAGAAAAAGCATATTGATAATCAGGTTGGGCAGGAATTGTGGTAAGAGAAGTGTGTTGAAGATGTGGCTAGGCGGGGGTGGGGGTGGGAATAGGATGGGAGAGTAAGAGCTGAATTGGGCAGAAGAAATGGAAAATATGGGATTTAATGGGATTTTAAAAAAATAAAATATGGGCATTCTATATAGGATTTATCTGCCAGATTAAGGTCAGTTAAGAGAGATACAATAGGCAGTTAGTGTATATTGGTTGGGAGAGGATTCACACAAGAAGATGCTGGTAAACTGTAATCCAACCTTAGACCTTTTTTTTCAGGAGTTTATACAGTGGTTTCACTGCATATCAGTCACTTTGTAAACTTTTCGATTCAACCTCACAACTCCAAAGCTATGTGACACTTCCTATGTTTGCTAGTTTGCATCAGGGCCACCCAAAAATTTCATGGAATTTGAACCCTTATTTCTCAGGGCCAGATCCAGCACACACTTTGCGGTACCACACTTGCACAAGGTTGTTATTTATTCTGTCTCCATGCATTGTGTGCAGGCAGAGAGTAGCTTAGTGCCACTTTCAAACTGGTCAGGGCTTCTGTGTCTTTGATAAATTGCACACCATAGTGATATTTGGGAGGCACATCTTCTCTGATTATTACTGACTCCTTGATGGGAGGAGTTGCACTTTACAAACTTCCCCCCATCTTAGAGCTCCTAAAGAAGCAGGAGTCCTATCCAGGAGCACATTTGATAACCTCAATCATAATCATCTTGCAATAGGTTGTTGGAAATGCAGCGGATATCAAGTTCACATCTCAGCACAATCACTCTTTGGTGATAGAGTAGGTGTTGGCAGAAGTTGATCACCTTTCTTGCATGGAAACGTTATTGGAACTTTGTTCAAGGGACCTTGGTTGAGTATTCAGGTCACCCACTTACTGGCTGACACGCCATGTGACCCTTCCACCCACTTTTGCCACAGAAAGAGCACTTGTTTATATCAAAACCACTGTTTCAGCGACTGTGTTCATCAAACTTTGAAAAGAAGACATGAAGAGTAGTTAGCTGTAAGTGTCTTTGCAGGGAGGTGGTAGATGGCTTCTTGATTACAGGCTGTTAGAGGGTGGGAAATGGGAATTTGCTGAACTACAAAGACTCTGACAGAGAATTCCTGAAACACTGGCAGTAACTTGACAGGTAGCATTAAGGCCAAGTTGGATGTGAGATGAGAGAATGGAATGGAAGACATGAGGAAGCAGGATCTATGAAATTACATTGCTTGAGCCATTGCTCAAAGAGTAGAATCTGTACTGCTAATGCAGGTTTGTCCGAATCTTGAAATCTTGGAACACAGCATGGATAGAAGCCACAGTGAAATGCAGTACAGTCACACCTTGGAAGTCCAACAGAATCTGTTGCGGAAGTCTGTTTGACTTCCAAAATGTTTGAAAACCAAATTGCGGCTTCTGATGGGCTGCAGGAGTCTCCTGCAGCCATTCAGAAGCCGCAGAAGCCCCATCAGACATTTGGGTTCCAAAAGAACGTTCGCAAACCAGAACAATCATTTCCAGGTTTGAGGCATTCGGGAGCCAAAACCTCTTGAGTTCCAGGGTGTTCAACAACCTATATTGGAGGAAATGAAGGATCTTTCTGAATTCTATTTCCATGGTGCTACAGAGGAGGAGCGGGTTGGAAGCGGGATTGCTGGTATTTGCACATTTTTTGGTTACCCACATTTTTTGTATGCCAGAAACTGAAATATATGCACCCATGCGCTCTCATACAAACTGAGCTTCCTCACTATGCCAAATCATTGACTCTGCTAGTGAAATACAAATACAACTACTGACTGTCCGTAGGCTTCATCTAGACAACAGCTTCCAGCATGGCTGACTATCCAGTGTTGTGCTAAAACAGAAATGGGTAGGACAGGTTGCCAGAGCAGAACTGGCTGCAAAGTTTATGGGGCCCTCAGCAAGGCGGCATCTCATCCTCTTTCTTCTTCATCATTCTATATAGTGACAGAACTGCATCATTTTTACTGATCCTGCTGATCTGTTGCTTGATATTTGCACTAGCAGGGATCAGCGTGGTGCTTGTGTAGCTTGCAGATGCATTGTGCACTGAGTATGCCTCTGGTGCACAAAAAAGTCTCTTAAGCATCAGTGTTTCAATTCTTCCATGAGGTTTAATGTGGTCCATTGATTTGAGTGGTTGAAATCCTAGAGTCACCATAAATCCTGCTTGTAACCTTCCATATGTCACTCTCAGCCTCAGTTCCCTATCTGTTTTGTTTGGGGTTGTTGTTTTTTTAAGAAAATGAACTGCAGTTAGCTACCATCTTTGCATAATCAAAATGCAATATAAATTATTACCAAACAGCGAAGAGGATCAGGCACCTGACTGAAGATAATTTGTGCCTCCCTTGCTCTTTTGGTTCCGAACTGCATTGTTTTGGCAACACACACATATTCTGTTTCTGTTTCTCAGCATGCAGCCTTCAGCAATTCTTCCTAGCATCCCTGAAGAACTGTGTAAAAACATTACTAGCAGGTCGCTAAAACAAAATTCTGATATCAGGAATATGCTACTTAAGACTTGTCACGAATGTTGTCAGTTTCTCCATGAGACCTCATCTCTTTATTTTTATAAAAGCAAACTCATTTCTTTATTTTTATGAAAGCATCTCTCTCTCTCTCTCTCTGTCAAAAAAAGAAGAAATGCATTAGAAGATTAAATGGTGTTTCCATCTCCTGTGTATTTTTTTGTAAATCAATAAATTTGTATTGTTAGCTCAGGCACATGAACCAGATTGTACAACATTGTTACACTGATGAATCTTTCCCCTTGAGGTACCAAAAGATATATGTGCAAAGCAGGTGTTTTCGTTTGTTTAATTGGAGTTGAGTTCAGACAATATTACTGGCAAATGAATTACACATGTTCAGTAATTCATAGAAAGCGACAGTCATTTTGCTTAGATGTTTGTCTTCCAAGCTGATTATATAAATATAGCAGGTTGTCGACGGCTTTTAAATATTTTAAACGAAGCAGGGTAACATTATTAGTTTCTCAATCTACAAATTTAGCTGCAGAAGTGGCACACCCATATCTCATCTTCCGAGTATCAGTTGGTAACTTTTGTGTATTTAAATAATATCCTGTTTTGACAAACTGCTAAACCACAAGTCTCAAAAAGAAACACATGAAGCTTGTGTCAATACATGCTGGTATCTATCAACAGGAAACATTAGGGATTGTCAGATCTGGTACACTAATGAGGAATGCTTGCGTTTCGGCTCAATGTGGAACATTTTCCAGAACGGCTTCTGTTCTTCTCGGGCTTGTTTATATTGATATCACTGCGTGTTACACAAGAGGTTGCTTCATAAAAAAATGAGTTTGTTTCTTCCAGTTTTGCCCATCATTGCAGAATTTTGGTGTATCTCTGCAACCATATTTCAACAGCTAAAACTGCCGTTCTCCACAGAGGCAGTGTAAAACAAGAAGTGCCTCCAGCCATACTATCACCTCGGGCTGTAAGCTCCTCAGATCTCACTACAGCTGAGCAGCGTTGGTCACTCTCCAACTAAAGCCTAGGGCACTACAGGAAGCTCCACTGTTAATCCAATTCATTTTGCTTTTTTTTATCAGTGAATTCTGAAAAGAGAGGCCCAGGGTCAAGCTAGAAGTTGCTGTGCAGCTGGAGGGAGCTGCCTTACAAAGGAGAAGTAAAACATAGGTCAGAGATGCTGCTATTAAAGAACTCTGGTTTCATTTCAGAGTTGTGGCCGTATTACAGACAGATGTTCCTTTCTGTGTTGCGTTCGAAATAAACTTTTGGTCTCTGATTTTGACATCATCTGTCTTACTTTAAGCACAGCCTGGCTGAAGGTTACATTCGAATATCTAAAGGGATGTCGCATGGAAGCTTGTTTTCTCTTGCTCTGGAGGATAGGGCCTGAACCACAAGAAAAGAGATTCCGACTAAACATCAGGAAGAACTTTCTGATGGTAAAAGCTTTTTCCGTAGTGGAGTAGACTCTCTTGGGCAGTTGGTGGACTCTCCTTCCTTGGAGGTTTTAAAGCAGAGGTTGGATGTCCATCTGTCATGGGTGCTTTCGTTGAGATTCCTGCATTGCCGGGGGTTGGACTAGATAACCCTCAGGGTCCTTTCCAACTCTACGATTCTATGAAAATACAGAGCATCACGGCTAGAATGAACCATTATTCTAGGCACGCTCCAGTGTAGTAGCATGTTAGCCTAGGTGGTATGCCTGCTTACATTGCAAGCATATAAGTGTGCCAAGGTGGGACTACTATGCATCTTCTTTCAGCCTCCTTTAAAATTCACATAGCTCAGAACATAGTAGTAGTTCCCTTGTAACATGATAAGAATAGCAGTGGCTCTGTTGCCATTTGCAGATTTGTCTGAGGAGGGCATGGGCGACATTGGCCACCCTATAATTATTTCCAGGGCCAGATAGAGACACCCTAGGTAAGGAGTTCTGCATATCAGCAAAGGGTTTCAGAGTCCAGGAGATATACAGATGGTCGCTCTATGCTAAGTCCAACTCTACGTAAAACAATGTGGTAGGAGGGTGACTAAGTCTTAAGATTCTGCAAGCTTTGTCGAAGCGAATCTTTCTAAACTAGAGACGTGTCAAAAGTGCCTCACTGTGTACACACAGTGGGGTGCTTTTGTCATCCTAAAACTGGATATTTGGGGTTCAGCGGCAGAGACTCTTTGGCCCTTTCCCCCTGATGTATGGCTATGGCAGCATAAAATTCTAACAAACCTTAGCTGAGACTAACCACAGTTTGTCCAGGTTCAGATATCACAGCAAGTTGTGGTTAGTCTAAAATGGAAGCCAGAGCTTTGGCGCTCTTCCTCACAGGTGCGCTGGACAAGGTGGGGTGCGTGTGTGGGGGGGAGCATGTTTCTATGTCTTTCTCAACATCTGAACTTGCTGCTTCCTTCCACACACCTATCTGCCACCCCTCTTCATACAAATACACAATTGGTTTCCATACTAGCATGCACATGTTTGCTGCATTTCAGTTCTCTTGCTAGGATTTCAAACCGTCCCTCTCCCCACCCCCACCCCCAGCTCATATATTGCATGAAGGTGGTGATCCTGTGAAATAGGCCAGTAAGCTCAGCACAGTAAAATAGTAAATTGACCAGTAAAAAAGAAATCAGTAAATGAAGGGAATAGCTATTAACGTGCCAAGCCAAGATATATAATTATATCCTAGGACTTTTCCAAACTATTACATGCTGAAGGTGTAAAGCGATTAAAAGGGAGATTTTTTTTTGCTGGGTAGCAAGATTTACACTCTATTTTTACTCATGTATATTAAGTTGCAAAGCATTTTCTAGAAAATTTAATCATTTGTATTATTACAGCTCCTTATTAGTTTCTGGTAACCAGAGTTTTAGTGTATTCTTCATTAAAAGAAGAAAAAAATGGTTTGAGTAGCCCACCCATCTTCCTGGACGTACTGAGAATCCTGAGATGGTGGCCTTTGCCTTCCCCATTACTGTGTGGTTTTAACTCACTAAAAAATGTAAAAGTACCCCTGACCATTAGGTCCAGTCGTGGACAACCCTGAGGTTGCATGTTCATTTCGCTGTATAGGCCGAGGGAGCTGGCATTTGTCTGCAGACACCTTCCAGGTCATGTGGCCAGTATGACTAAACCGCTTCTGGCGAACCAGAGCAGCACACGGAAACGCCGTTTACCTTCCCACCGGAGCGGTAGCCATTTATCTACTTGTACTTGACGTGCTTTCGAACTGCTAGGTGGGCAGGAGCTGGGACTGAGCAACGGGAGCTCACCCCATCGTGGGGATTTGAACTGCCGACCTTCCGATCGACAAGCCCTAGGCTCTGTGGTTTAGACCACAGCAACTGTCTCAGATGGCAGATACTGGGCAGGGGGGTATCAGCAGCCTCCTGGCTGTTCCTCCAAAGCCATTTCCCTCTGTTGGAGGGCACAGCTGTGGGTGCCAGACAGCCTGTCCTGGGCCTCTGAACCACCACATTGCTCTCATGTGATGGAGAACACTGGTGTGGTGAGTTTCTGTATGTGGAGGGGTCCCATCCTGCCTCAGGCAGCATAATGTCTTGGGCCAGCCCTGGATATAATGTTAAAAGCTGGTTTCTTACACTTACAGCAGAGCTTTCCAAACTGCATGTCGCGACCTGTTCGTGTGTCAGCTGCAGTGTGTCTCAGGAACACTCCCCATGCTCCTCCCGGGGCTGGAAAAGGGTTAGTTTAACCTCCGGTTTACAAGTAAAACTGAATTGCTGCGTCACAAAATGATGCATGTCATGTCCAAAAAGTATGTCACCAACATGAAAAATTTGGAAAGCTCTGACTTACAGTGTCCCTCTTTTGGAAAAGAGGAGAATCTGACTAGCCCAACCATGGGGTTTGTTTAGTTTAGTTTAGTTTAGTTTAGATTCTTTATTGTCATTACACAAGTGCAACATTGCACAAGTGCAACGAAATTAGATGCCATCCCTTAAAAACAACAAAAGCAAAACAACAACAACAACTAAACAAACCACATTCCAGCCACACCCACACCCACACTCATCAAACTCCCAGGTCACACTATCGAGTTACAGCATTTAAGAAGGCCACAGCTCTTGGGTAGAAACTATTTTTCAGTCTGTTTGTCCTTGACTTGATGTTTCTGTATCTCCTGCCAGAAGGCAGTAGTACAAACAGACTGTATCCCGGGTGAGATACATCCTGCAGGATATTGTTTGCTTTCCTAAGACAACGGGAACCGTACAGTTCTTCCAAAGATGGGAGGGGATGACCAATAATCCTTTGGGCTGTGGTTATGACCTTCTGGAGCACCTTCCTCTTCCTAGCTGTACAACTGGAGAACCAGGCACAAATACAGTATGTAAGAACGCTCTCTATGAAACCTCGGTAGAAGGACACCAGCAGTCTCTCACTCAGATTGTTCTTCTTTAAAAGTCTGAGGAAATAAATTCTCTGCTGGGCCTTCTTCACCAGAGCAGTGGTATTTGCGCTCCAAGTCATGCCCTGATCGATAGTCACTCCCAAAAACCTGAATTCCGCCACCCTCTCCACCCGTTCCCCGTTGATATACAAGGGCTGAATGTCCGCCTTTTTTTTCCTGTAATCCACCACCAATTCCTTGGTCTTAGCCGTATTAAGAGCCAGATTGTTCTCTCCACACCAAGCACAAAGCCGCTCCACCTCGTCCCGATAGGCGGACTCATCCCCTCCTGAAATGAGCCCCACCACCGTAGTGTCATCAGCAAACTTGATGATTTTGTTGCTGGAATAAATGGCTGTACAATCATACGTATAGAGAGTATAGAGCAGGGGACTCAACACACAACCCTGTGGTGAGCCGGTGTTAAGGCTAAGGGCTGTGGACATATGTGACCCTACTCTAACCCTCTGAGAACGTTCTGACAAAAAGTCCAAAACCCAGAGACAGGTGGAGTTGGAGAATCCAATCGCCTCTAGCTTGGACACCAGTCTATGGGGAAGGATAGTGTTAAAAGCAGAGCTAAAATCCACAAACAGCAGCCTCACATAACTCCCCGGCTGCTCCAGATGGGACAGAGCAGCATGGAGAGTGGTAGTGATAGCGTCTTCCGTGGATCTATTTGCCCTGTATGCAAACTGGTAGTTGTCAAAAGTTGATGGAAGACAGGAAATAATGTGACGGCGCACCAGTTTCTCAAAACACTTCATGATGATTGGAGTCAGTGCAACTGGTCTGTAGTCGTTCAGACTACTGATTGTGGATTTTTTGTGCATTGTTGTGTTTTACGTAGGGATGACTGGAGATGATGTAACTGCAGAAAAGTTCTCCTATGTATTAGAGGACTATAAGGAAGCAATTTTATTCACTGCCATCAATGTGTTGTCTTTTGTGGAAAACTTGTTCCAAAGAATTTCTTAGAAAATATGATAACTATCAATAGTCGACTAACCTTAGAGGTAGCCATAGCTAACCTTAGAACTATTATCTTGGACAAATCCCATGAAAGTTAGTGGTGTTATCCTCAGGACTACTTTAGAGTAAGAAAATTTGGGGTTATGAAGCTATATTTCTTTGTCTTCCACTGCTGTATTGATTTTTAGATACAGTACACGGGGAGCTATTGTGACACCCATTAACTTATAAATGAATACGGAAGTCTGAAGGACTGCACTTTTCAGAAATTCCTCTCTTGTTGTGTGTCATGAGTAACTCTAGTGCAGTCCTATATCTTACACTGTGTAGTCCTTACCTCACCTCACAAGCTGCATCACAGAACATCTATTTATGAAACAATGCAAACTATCATTTTCTTTCATTTAGAAAGCTTTAATGTTCTGTCTTCTCTTTGCATTTACAAAGGTGTGGAAGCGTTTTTATGACTGTATATTTTTAAGCATTTTTTTTTAATGCTGGAGGTGAATTTGAACTGCAAGTCAGCTAAATATACTGTATCACGAAACCTTGGGGACCACTGAAATGAGAACAGTGGCCCATTACTGCTAAGAAGGTGTTTTATTGAAAATATGCCGACATACATTCCCAGGAGAGTGAGAAAATACAGCAAGATGCCCAGCAGTTATACAGGTTGTTCTCCTAGACAAGCTAATATATATAGTTTGGCACTTCCATGCTGTGTGCAAGAGAGTCATATAATAGACTAATGCACACTTTTGCATTAAAAGGCCTCATGTTTCCCTGGATAATTTCTTTATCTATTTCTGTTTAACGCGACCACCATTTATACCTTTCACTTATTCGTTAATTACATAAAACATTTTTGTTTCCGCTCACTGGTTAGATGAGGCAGCTTAGTAAATTTAAGTGCAGTAGCCAGTAGATGGCAGTGTTTGCCAAAATGCTTTCCTCCGATGAAGGGCAGGGACCTTCATGCACATGTGCATATGCATTGGGAATTTGGCTTCCAGCAAAGTTTCTGGTCAACCAACCAGTGTAGGCTACATTTTAAGGAAAGCAAGTTTCTAGACCACAGGATTGCACTTTTTAAAAAACAAAAGGCACAAAGGGCATATTCAGGAGGTGTTTTTCATAGGGCTGATTTCACATGCTATCGACTAAGCCAGAAATTCAGGCATCAGTGCCTACAAAAGTCAGGTACAAATCAAGGTGGAATTTTGTTTATGCCGCCTGTGCTGTCCCTGTTGGTGCTTTTCCCTACTGTTTCAACTAGCATGGTTACCATGAGGATTGCTGTGATCCCAACTCACGGTTTGAGGGTCTTGGAGTACTGATTCATACTAAATAAAATTGCATTAGCAGCATCATATATATATATCCCACCTCTGCTCCAAGGAACTCAAGGTGGCATACATGTTCCACCCATTTTATCCTCACAACAACCCTGTTAGGAAGGTCAGGCTGAGAGACTGATTGGAAGGATCAGGGAAAGGACCCCCACCCACCCCTGGCTATGGGCATGATGAGAGACATTTCGCCCTCTTCACAGCACCTGTAACTCTTCGCAGGCATCTTTTCCACCTACCATTTCCATTTTATAGCACATTGCAATTGGGATTTAAGGAAGGGGGCGAGGGGGGATTGCAAAAACAAATCGAAAAAGCAAGCCTCCCTCCTTGTTCTCCTAAACATATGACTTTAGAAGAGGGGACAGCATTACTGTGGTCTAAACCACTGAACCTCTTGGGCTTGCCAATCAGAAGGTCAGTGGTTAGAATCCCTGCGGCAGAGTGAGCTCCCGTTGCTCTGTCCCAGCTCCTGCCAACCTAGCAGTTTGAAAGCATGCCAGTGAAAGTAGATAAATAGGTACAGCTGTGGCGGGAAGGTAAACCGCATTTCTGTGGGCTCTGGTTTCTGTCACGGTGTCCCATTGCACCAGAAGCGGTTTAGTCCTGTTGGCCACATGACCTGGAAAGCAGGATGAGCACCGCAACCCCACCTTTGACTGGACTTAACCATCCAGGGGTCCTTTACCTTTTTACCTTTATATGTAACCTGGTAGAACTGACCCTTTACCTGAAATTGAAGGATAGAAATATTGACCCGCCTAGACGTATTAATGGATTGTGTGAAATTTCTTGCCATTCTTTAAAAGAGGAAAGCTTTGAGAAACTCTGGCTGGGGCTGAGATTCATGGGCATGGCAGGAGGACAGCTCATCCACCCACCTGCCCCAGAAATCAAGGAAATAAATAAAAATACTTAACTGACTGAGCAGTTGTGTCACAGATAACTTGGCTCTGCCCCGTAAACATAAAGCCTGCCCCCTCTAAAATAAATCCTGGCTACACCCATGCTGAGATTATTAACAGATTCCCATAACTGCAGTGGTGGTCATCCTTCTGGAGTTCTGGAACCATACAGGGAAAGATAGAGGTCAGATGAGATTCAAAGAGAAAGAATTAAGTAGTCAATAGGCACGATACCCCCGCAAACTTAGAAAAGGCCCTGGGAAAGGCTGTGAAGTGTGGGTAGGTCAGCAGCAGCAGCAGCAGCAGCAGCAGCAGCAGATGATGATGATGATGATGATGATGATGATGATGATCATAGGGCCATGGCTAGTCCTAGAAATGCAGAGGGACGTAAGACACCCAGGAGGCAGGGAGAGCTGAGGAATGGTATTTGTAGAAGGCTGGGTGTGCATGGAAACTGTGCCTTTCTCCCCTCAAAGAGGTTTATACTTCTGATGCTCTTAAGCAGTCACCAGACTATTCAGGAGTACCCTTTCCACCAGACACCAGCGGAGTAGCTCAGATATGCTCGCTTTCCCAAACAATTTATGTGGCTTAGGGTATGGGGTGCTGAAAAAGCAGCTACACAAACCAATTGCATTATAATGGTGGACTCATGCACCTGTGTTGACTAGTATGGCTGTGGATGGGGATGCACATTAGAATGCGCATCCCGTTGAGGGGAGTGTTGTGCTGACAATATTGTGACGACTTGGGTTCATAAGCGGTACAGGGTTTCCTACAGTGTCAGCGCTCAGATGCACGTTCTACCTCTTTTCTTTTCTTTTTCATCCCCTCTGCCTAGTTTTGCTGGAGTTTGCATCTAGCTGCCAATTTCTTTTCTGGCTCGAAATAAATTAGAATCGGAACGTAAGGAAAGCTCAGTATAATTGTGCACCAGAGGAACAACAGTATTCCACACCAGAAATCAATCCTTGTGGATTACTATGACATTCCTAGGTGTCGGCTTGTGAGGGTGGATGTCCTACTGGAGCTTCAAGAGCCTCATGGCTTTATGAGATGGATGAGGTGAGGTAACCTGGCTGAGAAGTTCCTTTTGTGGCAGTGCACAATTTTAATCCTTCACCTAGGTCACCACACTGCCTAATGCCAGCACTGATAGTGATTTCATCATAACAATTAGACTCATCCTTCTATATGATAAAAATGCTACCACATTTATATGTAACTGACTGCATTCAGTTCAAGCATGCATGAAATAATTTTCTCCCTACAGCAAATCGTTGGATCAGAACCTCTTGGTATAAAAATGCATCAATTTTTCTTTCTGATGGAAACTAAAGTTACAATTTATTAAGCAAGAAGAAAGCAGTTAATTAAGATCAGTCAAATACAAAAGATAGGGCAAAAATGTTCCAATCGTTATTTATAAAAAGATGTCAGGTGCAATTATATATAAAATAGTATTTATTTGATTCATTATTAATAACTGTATGCTTTGAGAAAAACAATAATTTTTTCTGAAGCTTCTTCCAGAGCTCTTGTACTATCATCTTCATCACTCACCTGAATGTTGACACTTCCTGCTGTGCATATATAAATTAACCAGTAACACTGCCATTATAAAAATGTTGCATTAAATTAAGAGAAATGTAAACCACTGTGCAGTAAAAAGAAGAAAAATCTTGTGACACCTTTAAGCCAAATGTGCACTGCATATAAATAACAACAACTCCCATCACACTTATTTTAATGATGACTTTATCATAATGTGGACACAAATAAAATTAATATGGAGTTAACTGCTTCAGTGCCCCACGGATGAAGTACCCAGACATGTCAATTATAACCACAGAACCAGGCAAATAGATAGGTAGCAGGGGGATTCTTGTATTACAGCTATCTGTTTGGTTTCTCTTTAGGATGAACAGAGTATATTATTCTTTAGGGTTTTCATTATGACTTGTTTCACCAGAAATGAAATCCCTTGATAAAAGAAGACACAGATCAATAAACAATACCCTCCAGAAGTAATATATGCCACCATTTGCAATCACTGAAATAATTCCATCCTTCCTCTGTAAACAGAAACATTTTAAATCTGTACTTATACTGCAGATTCCTGTGGTGTGCTCATCTGTAGGCTGAATGGTTTGATGTTGTCACCCATTGTATCCTTCATGGACCATGGAGCCACAGTTGTTATGTTAAACCTTGTGCAAATAAAGCATCCAATCTTATATGCCTTCCTCCCTTTTTGATGCTGCTATTTTCTTGATCCATCTCTGTAATCTCAACATGGGAGAAGATTCTGCTCTGGCTTGCAATCCTGGAATAACTCCGGCAGGTAACAGAGGTGTGTGTCCCTGACTCCACACCTAAAGCTCCCAGCCCTGTGTGAGAAGCCTTAATCCTGCACTCTCTCATGGGTCTGTCCCAGTCCCAGTGACAGCTTTACGTTACAGCTGCATAACAGGTGGCATAACTTTAAATACCACCACGGAGGCAAATAAGGAGAATCCCGGACAGATGCTCCCTTCCTCTCCACGCCAGTGGAGAACTGGACCCCAACTTGTTTAGCATCCAATCATAATATATCACCATAAATGCCCCATACAGGGAACATTGATTTCATGTATCAAGAGACACAATTTATAACACTACACATCTTTGATTTCATATATGAAGCAACTCAAAACACATGTTAATGATTGGGTACATCTCAGTTGCTCCTCTGTTTGTTTTTGAAGCTTTCAAAGGCACAGGGCCCCTGCAAGAACAAAAAGGCTGGCAAACTCATTCCCCTGTCCATTGCAACTTCTTACGATCACTTCTATCAATCACTCACCTGCTCCTCCTGGACATGTTTGCCCAGCGGACAGCAGCAGTCCTTTTTGATGGGAGGGAGGCTAGCCACCACTCAACTTTGATACATGGTGGGGAGCTACTAAACGAACATGTCTGGAGAGAGTGGGTAAATTATTGTCAACAGCAGCAGTAACCAGCAGCAGAGCAGAGTGTGGACCCCCATTATAGTGGTAATTCTGAGGTGCTGTGGGGTATCATGGCCATAGGAACACCGTGTACATTATCAATAGTAATCAGAGTAGTTTACATTAATGCAAGCCTGCATTGCTGTCTCTTGCTGAAAAGCAAAACTAGATTGAGCAAAAGCAAATTAATAAAATCTCATGTTGATCAGTTCACCATATTCCTATTTCATTATGACTACCATCTTACATGAATAATATTTACCGGAACATCAGAAAAACTCAATTTGTGAACCCGGGTTACTCATATTCTCATTATCTAAATTATATTTGGGTGGCTTGTGTACTTCAAATCTCTCTCTCTCTCTCTCTCTTTAAATAAGGTGACCTATTATCTGAATTGTGGCTTATCCAAACATTTAGAATGTCCCCAACGCCATTTGGATGCATGAGGAATCATTGCCTTGCCAAATTACTATTAAGTGTTCCACAACTGTCATCAAATGTATAAATGTGTTTATGCACTGCATACATATTTTATGTGTGCATGCGTGTTATAATCCATGTGTCATTTATACTATGTATTCAGTTATGTGAATTCTGCCTGAAGATTTGGAAGGAGAGCAAATGGCTCACCCTTTTTTTAAATAGTTGTTGTCTTTCTTATCACTTAGTATTGCTGAATTCCATTAATTTCCAACAAATCTTACAACTGGGGATAATGTCACATTTGTAGATAATTTTAAGAACACATTACCAAGGTTTTGGAATCAGGTCTGTGTCAGAAATATGGAAACCATGGATCATGTAAACCACTGGATGCCTTTGTGCATTCTGATTGTGTCGAGGTATAATCAAGCTACAGAAATTGTATTGTAGACAGTTGGCAATAAAACATGGACTACTTGAAGCTGAGCCTGTGCCGCATTATGAATGCTTACCTGATCCAGTTTTAGAGAATGTTAATTTCACACTCTATTGGGATAAACCTGTAAATAGTACTGACAAAACAGCAGGTTATAATAATCCAAGCAATAAAAATATACACGGCAATTCCTCTTACACGCAAAATGAAAAAAATAAAGAAACCGACAAGAAATCCACCTTACAATAGAAATAGGATGTATGTTGGGACTCACCAGAATGCAGAGGGATCTGCATCTGTGTATCTGTGTATAATATATCCCCTCCGAAATTAATAGCTATCCCTACCTTTGGAAATGTGGGTGGCGCTGTGGGTTAAAGCACAGAGCCTAGGACTTGCCGATCAGAAGGTCGGCGGTTTGAATCCCCGCGACAGGGTGAGCTCCCGTTGCTCGGTCCCTGCTCCTGCCAACCTAGCAGTTCGAAAGCATGTCAAAGTGCAAGTAGATAAATAGGTACCGCTCTGGCGGGAAGGTAAACGGAGTCTCCATGCGCTGCTCTTGTTCGCCAGAAGTGGCTTAGTCATGCTGGTCACATGACCTGGAAGCTGTACAGCTCCCTCGGCCAATAAAGCGCCGCAACCCCAGAGTCGGTCACGACTGGACCTAATGGTCAGGGGTCCCTTTACCTTTACCTTTGGAAATACCTTATTGCCCCAAAACAAAACCAATTATTTGTTGTCATTGTCATGCAGCATTCTGTTCCCAATGGTAGCTAGGCAGATGCTTCTATGTGGTGGTACATTATTGTGGTGTCTAGCCCCTGTTGCTTGTCCCCTGTCCCCTGCCTTGGAACATGGAAGTTCCATCTTAGCTACTGTAGCCCATGGTAGACCTACCTTTCCTGAAATCCCTCCCACATATCTTCCCCACATCTTCCTAAAGCCATATCACACTCCTCACTAGAATCACTGACTTTCAACTACTAAAGTTCAGTAACAAAGTTTCAAAGCTCTGGATATGTGAGTGAAGATGGAGACCAAGTAATAGGTTGGACAGTGGTGGGCGAGGAGAGAGAAAACATGAGGGCCTCAATCTTTGTCTATACATAAAAACCATCTCTGTCATGGTCAGCCTCTAGCATGACCATTGGGTGGAAATGCAAGGGAAACAGTTGATCCTGGACAAGATGAAAGTGATGGATGAGCTTGTTACTATATTTATTTTCAATGTAGAGAGAATATTAGCTTAAGGGTTATAATTTGAAGCATGGGTGGAAACACTTTTTTTTCTATAAATGGACATTGAGACACAGGAAAAGTCAGTGGTCTGAGCCACTGGTTAGTAGAGCCAAGCTTTTTTCTCAATCCCCTCTTTTCTGCCTCCATCTTTCTGCTTCCTCGTCTTTTGACTCATGGTGGTGGCTGGGTGTGTTCTCACTTACAAACCCTTCCTTCTCATGTACAAATTCTCTCAGGTTTATGCTTCACAAAAGATGCCACTATCTTCCCCCCATCAGCAGCACAGCATAGACAACCATTACAAGCACCACAATAGGCAAACAGCACCCAAACCAACCAATCCACCTTGGAACCAAAGAAGCCAGCCTCCTTCCTCAGAAAACTCTAGATTCAGCCCCAACTTGCTCTTTTCTGTGTGCATATGCAGGACTGCGGCATCCAGAGAGCCCAAAGCAGGCCTGGAGTGACCTTTTCAACACAGCAGTTTCCCCACAATGCTTTAAAATACCCATTGTGTGCATGTGTAAGTAGATGGGTTTTCTATGAAATAAAAAGTCCTGGGTAAAGAAATAAAGCCACTTAGCTGTCAAAAATGAAAATTGAAGATGGCCCCTTGGTGAATTTTAGGTGTTGTGATACAAAATAAGGTGAAGGAGGTCCCTTAGATAAATTGGGACCGTGCTGTTTAAGATTTCTGTTAGCATCACTAGTAAATATAGATTGTAAGTGCTGGAAATTCCCCTTCTTCAGTTCAAGGATACTGTGGTGTGTGCAAAGAGGAAAGTTCCATTTATGTGTGGTTTGTTCCATTTTCAGGCTCTCATTCTTGATTCCCATATTCTGTCCTAATTGTGCTGCAGTTATTCAGTTGTCCTAAATCCTGACCTTTGTGTGTATACAAGCGACTCTCAACTTACAAGGGTTCCAGGGATAGAGCATAAAGCTAAAATCGTGTATAGTCAAAACTGCAGTGGTGCAAATGCAGTGGTGGGTGGGATTGCCAAAGTCTTTTTTCCCTAGATGTCCATCCTCTTTTTGCCCTATTATTTATTTATTTATTATTTTTTGTCAAATGCACAAAGCTGAATGTGCACAAGTTAAATGCACATAAGTTGTGATATTAAGGTATAATTTCATTTTTGGTTTCCCCATATCTATCTTCACAACAATCCTGTGAGGTAACTTAGTGAACCTTGTGGGTCAACATAGTGCATGAGGAAGAATAATAGCCTCTCCTCCTGAAACTGAGGTGTGTTGTACCATATATGTACTGCATTTCCACGTTCTGAAATTTGGACTACATTCTCTATCAATAACATGGAGTTGAAAGGCTGTATCACAGTAAGTTGTGGTAAGGAAGAGCTACAGAGCACTTTACCATGGAGAATACTGTATAAACAATATTTTAAAATGCATACTACTAGCTTGTTTGCCACAAGGTAGTTATGTGATCATGAATCTAAGAGGCACAGTTAGCACAGAGTAGCAAAACGGAGATCTGCAAGTGGAAATACTGTGAAAAGCGTTAACTAAATAGCCTCCATCTCCCTCCTTCCCCTCCCAACACCTTTAGGCACTCAAACACCTGCAGCCTCTAAGGATATAAAATAAACAGGTATTATTATTTCACTTTAACCCCCATCATTATTCTCTCTATAATTTTTGTTTAAATAATACGTGCAGTTTGCAAAGAAGGTTGTGCGATATTTACAATCAGATCCCATGTTCTTGATACCCAGATTTATCGTTTGACTTGTGCCTATTGATTTAAAAGCCTGGATCTTTCTCATTCATGGAGGTTCCTTCTGGCAGATTTAAGATCTTGTAAATATTCATAACTGGGGTTGCGGGGGGTCAACTTTTTAGTGACCTGGACAAAACATTCCATTAATTTGTTATCTAATACAAAAACACTTCAAGCAACAGAAAGCAATCCATATCACAAGATCACAAGTTGTCAGTGAGCTGGATCCTTTGTGTTGTGAGCAGTCCCCCACCGTTTGTTGTTTGTTGTCCTTTGCTTTTGTAAATAATGCATATTTGTGACTGCTAATGGTAATTAGCCCATTTAAATTTTTTCAGTTATGTGCTAAGGAAATAACTGAAAAAGCTGCAAACTGCACACAGTTTCTTCAATTATATATATTAAAAGTCAGATTGGCCCCTCTTTGTAGATAACATTGAAAAGAAATGAACCAATCTAGTGTTAAATGCCCTTGGTTGAGTGGAAATATATTTATGTTATAGTTTCCATGGATAAAAAACAAAAAAAGAGAGACCAGTATTTTCATTCCGGTTGGATTAATGATTAAGGCAAAATAGTATTTCTTTCTTCTTGGATATTTGACACATTGAGTGATTGTTCTGCATTAATTACAAAGAATAATCAAACCAAGTATCGCAAATGTCCCGGCACAGACCAAGTCATCATCTGCTACCAAGTTCAGAAATATTTGTTTGGCAGCCTTAACAACAGGTTGATAAAACTCTTTTATTTTGAAAATACTGATCTGCGGGATATAACAGATACATTTGTGTATTGTGAGTACATTTTAACATATTATCATTCCCTAGTATGTGATTCATTTCCTTTTGCTTTGTTTAGAAGGGGTGGGTTGCAGTTCCCTACATAGGCAGGGCAGATTGATAATTTGCTCAAACTCACGTTGGAAAGCTATTTGTGTTTGTGTGCGAGGAAGAAAATATACGCGTACATATATATACAGGCGCATAGAAATCCTGTCATGCATGATCTGCGCGAGGCAGAAAAACTCCAAAAGACTAGAGTTTGGTAAAAGGACAGCAATAATAATTTTGCATAAGAGGGTGTAAAAGTTACATTCCCCACCCAGAAAGACTGTTTTGCAGCACAAAATCACCCACCCACCCACCTCCTCAGCATGTAATTATCTCTTTTTTGGCCTATCCAATTTGAGCTGATTGTTGTGAAGCCTTTGCGTTAGCTTGCTGCTCTCTAGTGTCATGTAGCCTCTGCCGAGCAAAATTGCTCTTTAAAGGTTAGATTGGTAAGATGCTTTCTGTTAGTAAATATAGGGGTTGTTGGTTTGCTTTTTGTTTTGGGAAGGTGAGGTGGGGAATTGTCTTCGAATGGCGTGTGTGTGTGTGGAGGGGGGAAAAAGAAATAGTTCGGAAGAGGTCTTTTGATTAAGAGTAAGTGTGTGCTCTTTGCCCTGCTTTTTAGCGCGCAGATACAAACACAGTCGGGTCAAAGGGTTAACAGCAATTAACTGTAGTTGCGTTGGAGACAAAAGCGTTATTTCACAAAAGCATTATTTCACCTGCTGTCAGAAGAGAGAGAGAGAGAGAGAGAGAGAGAGAAAGAGAGAGAGGAGGCCCATTGTGTAGGGGTGTTTGAACTGATTATGTTTAGAGGCTGGTTGTGATTGGTGGAGAAGGGCGTGGCTGATTGGGTAGTTTTGCATCTTGTCAGCCCAGGAGCACCCTTGTGCGTGCAATCTGTCTGTAACCTGAGGAAGCTAGAGACTGTACAACAAGGCTTTAATAGAAGCTTCATGGCCCAGCACTCTGTTTGTGGTGGTGGCAGCTAAATGGAGTTTGTCAGGTTTGTCAATATGATTGATTTTACGATTTTCTTCTTAAGAGAAAAACCTTACTTTATGCACAGTTATAATAATGGTCTTCAATTTTGCAAGGGCTGTTTTCCTATCTCTCCCTCCCTCTCTTTCGTTTTCTTTTTAAAACTTGAAATCTGTCGTTTGCCAACTTCTTGATCAAGAGTTTTATGGAGGTTCTTTTAAAAAACAGACTTTTTGGGGGTGGGGGTGGGAGAGAGAAAGAGACAGTGTGCAGGCCTGCTTTTCTCCGTATCCAGAAGTTTGGGAAAGATTTGGGAACATTTTTTGAAGGGGGGAGTGAAAGCAATGCATGCTCTGTTATTTACTACTGTACTGCTCTCTTGTAGCAAGTGCAAAGCTTCGTGAGGAGTTAGATTTCAGAAAATACTGTGTGATTGTGGACAGTTTGCTGAAGATGTTTAAAGAGAATCTACAGAAATATTATTGCTTCTCTGTTGCTGTCTTCTGCTTTTACTTTTACAGAATTCTTTGCAGTATTTGTGGCTTGGATGTCTTCATAGTATTTTGGGAAAAGGAAAAAGAAAGGGAAGGGGGGAAACTACAGATCTGTAAAATGCTGTGCCAGACACAGTTGTTTGATTTTACTTGCCAGTCAATTTGCCACGTGAAATTAAGTATGGGAAGGTGTTGTTGTTGTTTTTTACACCGACTGGTATTAATGTGTTCTGAAGAAATAAGTGTAACTGGATCTAACTGTAACTAAGCTAAGTGTCAGTCCTGCAGTACTGAATTTTTCTGCAAAATGAGATTATTTTTCTAAGGGGTGGTGGTAGTAGGGAGGAGGGAACTGTTAGGAAGTGGGTGGTTAGTTTAGAGCAAAGTGCACATACATGCTTCCTCTTTGAGATTAACTCTTTCATACCTGACATAGTTAAGAGAGGAGAGGAGCTGAATAGATCAAATAGGCAGTTTGTGGAAAGTTTGCAGAAAGTGTGGATTTAAATGTAAAGCGCTGTTTTAGAAATAGATAACAGTGTTCTAAAGATGCTGCATTTAAAAAAAATAGTGAAGGCAAGCTTCATGAGCAGGAAATATTCTTTGTTCTAAATGAATAAGATTTGTTTCTGAAGAAAAGTTAAAGGGCTGTTGATGTATAATTATTAAAGTGGCATAAATTGCTGTATTTGTAGGAAACATGGAAATGTCATGTATATACATTTTAAAAAGTGGGTCTAAATCTTTGAAACATCTAAAAAAATCTGTGTTTAGATAGCAAGAGACAAACATAAGTGCCTTGTAAGCTTATGTAACAGCTCCAGCAGGATTAGTGATATGGGCTATTCACGATCAGGTTCTAAGTAGATTTAATGTAAATACACTTATGTTTCTTGCCCACTTCGAGTTCAGATTGAACAGAATATATATATATATATATACACTGAGCAGATACATGTATAGATGGGTGGCTTAAACATATGAGCGCTTTGTGATATATTTTTATCCTTGTAACAATGTGGGATATTTGTTCTTGAAGCAATGCTGCTCTTCTACTGTAGGTTCCCTTCAAGAAACAGATAAACATTCTGTTTTAGGCAGCTTTAAATAATCATACTACCTTCCCGGTCCTCTCCAAAATTGCATTGATAAGGATGTAAATCTGAAAACAAACCCTGTCCAAACAGTATAGCTGACTTGGCCTAGGATGCGATAGAGCTGAACTGAAAACTGATTGGCCTGACACTTTATAATCAAAGCTGATTTATTGTTCATTAGTAGTGCATTAGCCCTTTCAGGCAAGACAGTTATTTGTGTAGGGGCCTGTCAAACAAAAGACTGCTAGCACCTGTCATTTTTAAACCCTGAGATAAGCAAAAAGATATTAAGATAATGCAAATAGAAATATATGCCTTCAAGAGGTAAACTCTTTGCCTGTGAGCCTCCATTTAAAAATAACACTTTTAAAATTCCGGGCCTGCATTCGTTGCACAGATAAACCTTATTAGGGATAAAAACGCATCCCAGTGAAAAGAAAAGTGATGCTTTTAATCAGGGGGTTTGAAGCTCATTTAGCATGGTGTGCTTCTCAGCATATAAAATTGAGACATGCCTTGGGGAAGGGGGCCCCAGGTTAGAAAGTTTGAAATTAGGAGATTGGCACTGGCTTTTACGGATCTGCGATTTTATTGTGGATTTCTTTTTCTTTCTTTTTTACTGTCTTTTGTTTTGTTTTGCCCTAAACTATTGCATTAGTTTATACTGTATTGTTAACTTCATTTTGTTGGTTGTTTATTTCCATCCCTGAGACCTTCCAGTGAAGGAATGGGTGCTATGAATGCTTTTAGTAAATAAATAATGAAATAACGGCTGCTGGCTGATTTAGCCTTTCAGGTATTTTTCTTGTTGATTTTTATTTACCAATACAACATAGTTAATTGCCTATATGCCCATTGCCAGACACTGTCAGAAATGGACTTGTACCATAAAATGCTGCCTGAACCATCAGGGGTTAATTAAGTGAAAACATGATGACATCACAGCAGAGCTGCGAGAAAGTCAAGATGTATCTCCTGCTGTATTGGGACACATTTCTGCAAATTCCCACTGCCCTCTCATTCTTTCACTCCCACTGCCCCCACCCCCTTCTGCCCCATTACTAAGGAATGATCTCATGACACAAACCAGAAAACAACACAAGCGTCAAAAGAAAACAAAATTAGTCAACTTTTGTCTGCCACCATAGAAACAAGGATTAACTTATGTTATTCCAGAGTCGTGGAGAGGAGACTATCTGCATGAGGATATATAGTGCATTGTCTTCTGTGAATTTTTCATTTGACAGGGATTTTGGAGGCTATGATCTTAATTAAATCTCAACTGGCTCAAATAATGCATCTAAAAAGGCATGCAGTGTTGCGTAACCTTGCTGAGTTAGTAAACCATAAATCATCAGAAAGCTTATGATAGGGAGTTATTCTCTCTCTCTGAGGTTTTGTTCGCCATTTGTTAGTTTTGGTTATTTTTTAAAATACACATTGCTTTTTAATCCCAGTCCTCCTACCCTACCCCCTTCCCTCTCCCTCTCCCTCTCTCTCTCTCTCTCTCACACACACACCTGTAATATAAGGAGAATTAGGAGATGCTATGCCCAATAGCATCGGAGTGATGCAATGAAACTGACATGAGATCATAACTTTCTATAGCTTTTCACACAGTTGTCTGCCTGATAGCATGATGCGAACTCTGCTTGCAGTTTTTCAAAATGGGAACATCTTAAGAGGGAAATTTTAGATGATCTGTGCCACGGCAGTTAAATTAGTACTCCATCACACCTATGTACGTCGTCTCTGTTCCTCACTGAAATTCAGGGCTTCCTGAAAATTATTAAGCAGCTTTATAGAAATGGGTAGCATCACCATTATTCAGTTTTAATAGACAATTGCTGAAAAGTGGCTAGGTTTTGTTTTATTATTATTATTATTATTGCAGATGGTCATATACACAAGTGTGCTTCCTCAGGTATGTTCACAAATAAAACAAAATAGATAACGTGTGTGTCTATGTTGACAGTGAAGGCTATTGATCATATATTGCAGACAAAATTGGTATGTTACAGACACAGAGCAAATATGTTAATGTAATAATTCGCTTACCTTCTTGAGCAGTCTGCTGTTGGGAGTTGTTGCTACCTAGAAAGACATAGGGAAAATCCCATGTATCTTCCCATTATATTTCTGTTTCTTTTTAATGTGCTGGAAGTATAAATGGGTAGCTGTTTACAGTGCAGCAGCTGATACTTTGGGGAAGATGCTTGCGAACTCTTAGTTCGGTTCAGAGGTAAGAAAGTCTTGCTGAACTTAAAAGTTTATAGAGTGAAGAGGCAGAGGAAGAGAGCCACAATGTCAACAGCTGTTTTTTTAGCTGACAGAAACACCTCGGTTTTTCTTCGAGGAAATGTTTATTACTTGATAGGTAAGCATTGTGATCTGTTCTCTCACCCCCCCCCCTGCTTGGGAAAATAAAGAGATAAAGAGTGGGATCCCAGCCCGCCCACCCCCATCCACACCTGCGTGTGGGAAAGTTCTGACACCCGCAGTCTCAACTTGATAGTGTTTGGTGAGAAGCTTGGCCGGCTGTAAGCAGTTTGTTTGTTTTACTAAAAGCAGGGCTGTGTTGCTGGAAATTAGCTTTGCTGTGAAATTCAGGATTCATTTGAAATGCCCTTTGTTTTTATAAGGTGTCCCCCCTCCCCCCTTTTTGGCCCTAGGTTTATTTATTTGTTTTCAAGAGTTGAGGAGCAGAGGAAGGATGGGAGGGGGGTAATGTACTCATTATCTGTAAAGCTGCCTGATGTGTCTGGCTTTTTTTATATAAAATGGAATCAAGTAGTTATATGAAGTACTGTAGCCTGTTTTTGTTAACCTTTCCAGTGCAGTTTCCTCTCTTGTCCGTATTGTGTTTGATGGGGTGAGGGAGAAATTTGAATGAACGTTGAACAAGCATCCATTATTGCTAATTATTCTGCGCAGGTTTTTGAGGTGGAGATCTTTTCAGTGGTTTGGTAAGATGTTATATTACCTTTTTAAAGGAAAAACTTAAGGACATCCAAACAACAATAGCTGATAGCATGTTCTAATTTTTCAGCTCTATCTTGCCCTTAAATCTAAAACATCATTGTTCAAATAACTGAGAACAAGGTAAACCAACAACATCAAAAAGGTCGGCTTCTGTGATTTCTCAAGGGCTTGTTATTTTGTACTTTCCAATTCTATTTGATGTCTTGACAAAACAAGATGACACAGGGGAGAATACATTAAATTTTGATTCCCCCCCCCCACTCAATATAACCTGTATCAGTAGTGGCAGCTTAATTTTTCACACGTTTTTAGGAAAGGTAGCCTTTTTATTTTGCACAATTACTCTTAATTGTCACATCCTTTATGTGAAGGATTTCTTCTAGGGTTTCCCCCGTTTGCTTTCATTTTGCGAAGCATCTTTTTAAAAAAGTGTTTTGACCTTTAACATGCAGAGAGCTTGCTGGTTGGAACGTGTCTTCATTAGAAGTAAAGCAGCAAATAGCAAGATTGTAAAAGGAGCATCTGATGTTTTCTCATTACAGATCAGCACAGCCAGTGTAAATTAGATTCTGATGCACAAATGAGGGCACCTGTGATAGGTGTGAAATACAGCACACTTAAGCAAATAAACTTTTACAAGTATTGTAAAGGCTGCAGTTCTGAATAAAGTGACACCCTCTAGATGAGTGTTTAGCAGAACAAGAATCTGAATATATCTTGTCATGATCTGACTGCTTTCTTTGTGTCTGATTAAGAGTAAACTGGTTCAGTAAGTTTGCGATATTTTAATTGCTTATTAATATTACATTAGTCGGTACACATTGCACGTATACCCCCTTCCCCCAACCCATCCACTCCCCAAACCCAGAAGAAAAGACAGAACCACATTTTTAACTCTTAAAAGAGAAGCAGCAGAAAGCAAAGCCACAGGCTAGTGCTGCAAATGATTCTGGTGGTGCTGATTTTGCACTTTCCAATACCTGCTGCAGAAAAAAATAATATGTGCTTAAATTTCTCTGTAACGACGTTCTCAGCCTTGTATTATTAAAATGCCACAGTGTACAAATGTTTTAGAAAATAACAGGCAAGGTGTTGTATCTTCTTGACTGTATGTAGATAGGCTTAAGAATTTATAAATCAATATTGATCTCATTGGGGTTTTTCTTTAAAAGCTAAACTGAAAAGAAACAGAGCAATTTGTGCATTTGCGTGCACACACACAATTAGTTTTAGTAATGTGTAGTATGTCCTTATTAAGCAGGTTAGGTTTGAGAAATAGCAAATGTTTAATGGTCCTTTTCCTTCCGCTACTCCTTCTCCCCCCCCCCCCCCCCCGCCTAAACTAAGGGTAGCTTTGCTTGATAGATTCCACTGTAGCACTCCTGTTAAAGTAGAAGATACTTAATTTATGCAAACTTTATATTTGTATGCAAATTAAATGAGTATGTATTATAGCTTTGGCAATTAGTAGGGGGCTTGGTATGCATGAGAATTGGCAGGTAGGATCAGGTTGCACCAAGGTTTCATATTTTAAACAAATACTAAATCTTCATGTTTCTTCCTTCTTTCCTGTCTGTCTTGCAGTTGGTAAAGAAGGGTTAACATGGTGGGAAGCCCGAAATTATTTACCAAGTCAGGCGAATCTATTATGCTCAATTGTGTATGTCTGGTCAAACTCCTACTCTTGGTGAAATGCAATAAACAAAATGATAAAAAATAAAATGCTAATTGAATTGTAAAGAGCGTCTTTCTCTCTCTCCTCTTTTCTCTCCCTCTTTTTAATAGGAGGTTGTATTGTTGAGGAGAGAACAGTTATGCTAATGACTGACTACTTAGCTGGTTTTACATTAATATAATAAACAGTACCTGTCATAATGTTCTGTACAGTGTTATGGGCGAAAACAGGGAAGTCTTAAAAGTGAAATTCTATTTTGCATAGTGAAACAGAATCATGGTTTCCACATGAAGGGTTCCAGCACTCTCAAGTTTCTTTTTTCTTTTTAATTGTTTTTGTTTCGAAGACCTGAAATATTGTGTCAGAAATGTTCTATCCTGGGTGAGATACGGGTAATGTGATTTAGTGAAAACCTACACAGTACTGCAACAAAATGTTTTGAGCATCATTCTGAATGCTTCTTTCACACTGATTGTAATAATTACAAACATGCATATGTATTAGTAGAGGGTAACCTTAATTCTGTAAACACTGCCCTTGCAAAGTTGGTACAGTTGAATTTTTCTTTTATTGGTCACACACAGTTGCTTATTTTACATACATTTCACGAAAATCAATTCTCATTCAGTCAAGAAATCAAGATGCCATTTGAAACACATTTCTTACTTTATTTTTGCAAGATTAATTGTGCATTGTTATAGTATTTTAGGATAAATCATGAAACTTGAAAAATATTTTCTTTTTAAAGTCAGGGAGTGATGACGATTTGTTCTTTAAATTGAAGAAAAATAAAATGGTAATTGATGTGTTTATGTTTATGGAAATTTGAACTGGCAAAAACCCCTTTATTTAGCATTCAGTCTAATTGAAGAGGTGAAATTTTAGGTGATGGTTCATTTACATTTGTCAGTGGGAAAGTGCCACATCACTAGTAGTCTTACAATTGTTATCCTGAAGATGAACTCGGGCTAAATTTAAGGCTACAGTAATGGAATATTTTCAGGGGGGAAGTGAAGTGGGCAAATACAGTGGATGGAAATCTCAAGAAACATGCAGGCATGGATTGGGAAAATAAACCTGGATCCAACTGGTTTATTTAAAGGCATATTTGCTGTTGATGGTATTAGAATGTCAGCAGGTCTATACTAGTAGAATTATAATAGCTGAGCAGCAGCTGTATTTTTCATTCACTGCCAACTCTAAATGCAGCTGGGTACCTAACCACACCCTGTGAGTATCTGTCAACAGGGTTGCATGTAGTTTGCTAAATAAACCAAAGTCATTAAATAGGGCAATGAATTGAGGGCAGTTTTCTAGGGCAAAGCTAGCACACTAATGGTGCAAGATTTATTTGAAGTAAGTTCCATTGACACTTTCTCCCAAGTAAATGTGTACATGGTTGCAATCCGAACATCCACTTGGCTGTGTCTTAGCTCCTATTTATATTTCCACCTCCCTGAAGAAGTAAGCTAAATCTATTGCACTCATTTGGCTTTTTTCTGTGAAAGTGCATTTTATGATTGATAAAAGGCATAAAACACACTCAGTTTAATGTACATCACAGTTAGTTTATTCCGGAGTACTCATAGTAAAGAAATGTTTGATCAGTAAATAGCTTGTGGATCGGTGCCTTTCAGCGGTGTTTTCAAGTGATGAGATCTCATTCTTCCTTTCTTTTAAAGTGGGCCTTATTTAAATTAGGATGTTTTCTAAGCATTTGCCATTTGCAAAAGGTATCTTCAAATTTCAGCCACCCGGGACTGAAGTCCTGTCACGTTAACATCAAGAGCAGACAGAGGTTTCTTATTTCACTCTGATGTAATGTGTGGCATACTGCATAGTCTCTAAAATAAGTACAGTTTTGACGGAATACACTCAAACAGGGACCAATAAATATTAGAGACTGTAGTTAAGAACTTACATGACTGTTTTAAATACTATTGATTTAAACCACTGGCTAGTTTTTATGAATCAAAGTGTAATTTCCAAGCTTTGACTATATTTCTCAGTGCTAGAGCACTCTCTCTTGTGTGCCTTTAGCAGCTTTCCAGACATTCAACACAGGATTAAATGATAGTAGTTACAATGATCAATAGGTTAAGACCGGTACAATCACTCTTGCTGCTAATGACCTCGGTAGTAATGGGTAATAAAGTGTGGGCTATAATAGCCTATCCCTGCTGCAGCAGCCCTTTAAAGCCTAGTATTACTAGGGACTAGTTACATGAAGAAGTTGGACAGGACATTCGAAGTTGAGAAGCTGAATAGCTATCCATAAATCTTTGGCTGTTGCCCACACACACCACAATAGTTTCTGCTCCATTTGAACACATTTATTTAAAACTTTATCTATGCTACTGTCTCGAGTTCTTGAAGCAAGATTTGGGTTGAAGCTTTCCCGGTTAATTCTGTATAATAAATGTTGATCCATGTTTGGCATTCAGTAGAAGAAATTGTTGAAGGTAAAAAATGTGGTTTTGGCTAAAAACAGCTATTGACGAAAAAGGTTTCCCGGGAGAGAGTAGAGGAAGGCTAGAGTTAAGGACAGTGTCCAGTCTCCAGATTTCGAGGTACCCTTGGGCCAAACACTCCCAACAGCCTTCCTCCAAAAGAGGGACCGCCTCCTTGTGACTATCAATATAGGCACCTCCTTCCTGTTCTCTTCCCTTGTCCTTCTGCACTGCTGCCCAAAAAGAGATGGAGACAGGAAAGGAGGAGGAGTGCCAATTTCTAGCTGCCTGAACCCAAACCCAAATGGCAGCCTTCCTCTCCCCATCCCTCCCCCAAACTTGGGCCAGTTCCTATGTTCATCTATCCACCTGATCATGGTGCCACCTGATGTGAACTGCTTCACTCTGCTGCATGGCAAGGCCCGCTCTATGGTGGATAAGGAGGGCCAGGAGGCTCTGGGGGCTGTATGTGCAGCTCCCAACAGGTACCTGATGGTGTCCAGCCGCATTCCAGTTCATGGCAGGCATGAAATACAAATTGGGGCTTTCATTGTTCACAGCTTAGTTTTTTAGCCCCTATGTTCCACCAGCTCTCAGTATAGCTTGATACTCTAAATCTCAGGGTTGTGGGTTCAAGTTCCATGTTGGGCGAAAGATTCCTGCATTATAGGAAATATTGAAAGATTCCTACATATTGGAAGGGACCCACAATTCTACGATTTGATGAAGGCAGATCATGGCTTATAGGTATTATCACAGTACAGCATTGTTTTACTGCCTTGGGGCAAAACTACATACGATTCTTCCACGCTGATACTGCATTTTTCATAGAACTGTAGAGTTGGAAGGGATCCCAAGGGTAAACTAGTGTTTGCCTTTCAGGATTTGCTACTGGTGTTTATCCTTCCATGAGAGGGCTGTGCCTGTGGGAGTCTGGAATTAACTTCCCAGGGAATTATGTTGTAGCCAATATAAGTTCCAGCTATACTTCTGTAAGGCATTGCCACACATGAACTCATGGGAAGGCACACTCCTGTATTAAGGCACTAGCCTGGTCGCCGTAGACGACAAGGGATTACATGCAGGCGAGTGAGCAGGCTGGCAGAATAGAGCTCCTCTGTGCTCAGCATCGAAACCAAACCGGCTGCTAGAGGTGGGGAAAAATGCTCTTTGATGTGCATCATGGAATGCAGTGAGCTGTTGCAGGAGGGTTAGAGCTCTTCCTCCCAACCTTCCACAGGCTAGTAAATTTTGTAGGTTTATCTGCAAGCCGGCGTAGATAACAACTGAGAAGGCTGTAGAGCAGAAGGACCCAACCGTTGGTCTAGTATTCACTAAGGCTTGCTTCACGGATAAATTCAAGTAACTCTTATTACACTATGCTTGTTCAGATCTTTAGCCATATCAGTGCTACGAGGGAGCTGCTGTGTCTTGAACTGGGTTCTCAATTGCTTTGGGTTATCCTGACATGCAGCACAGTGCAAATTCAGAATGGTAATGCTGCTGTGGTGTGGATTTAATAACAGACTGAAAAATAGTTTCTACCCAAGAGCTGTGGCCTTCTTAAATGCTGTAACTCGATAGTGTGACCTGGGAGTTTGATGGGTGTGGGTGTGGGTGTGGCTGGAATGTGGTTTGTTTGGTTGTTGTTGTTGTTTTGCTTTTGTTGTTTTTAAGGGATGGCATCTAATTTCGTTGCACTTGTGCAATGTTGCACTTGTGTAATGACAATAAAGAATCTATCTATCTATCTATTTCCGGTGTTAACGTTAATAGAAGTGTCAAAAGGTGTGTAAGTTTCTTTTGGCTCTTGCAAACAAGAACCGTCTCTGACACTTGTGTAAACCTACACAACAACATCGGAGGGTGTTCACTATACATGAATCTGACCTTCAGGAACCATTTTTAGTTCATCAAAATTAGTGGTGCTGAGAAATCAGGACATCAGTGCATAATGACTGTGAAATTAGGAATGAGAATTTGCTATGCAAATGACAGGACAAATCATGTGAAAAAGTCAAGATAAACTGCATATTAAGACATTATGTTACATAAAATTAATACTGCGTCTCTTTCTTGCTTTTTATCTCCCCTGAATTTTTTTTTTAAAAATCCTTTTATCTCCGGATCAGCTATTGTCTACTGATTTTTTTTAAAGCGTGGTGCATAAAAATGTTCAAAACATGTTATTACCTTTTATTGTAATACATGAGATGACAGCAGATCCTTTTTAACAAACTATATCCTTTACTGCTTTTAGTTTTCTGCTGTCATGTGTTTCAGCTGAAACTAAAGAAAAGTAAGGTGCTTAAATATTACTATTCAAAGTCATGTGAGTTCTGTATCTTCCCCCCATCTTTCTCTCTCTTGCTTGCTCGCTCTCTTTTTTTTCTGGTGAGATTTCTAGCGAAATAGTCTTGTTGCATTACCGGAACTGACAAAATGGTTCTCATGTAGTCTGCAAATTAAACACAAGTGCAGTGATTATTTTGAATAGCTAAATTACATTCTAGAAAGCTTGCAGAATTCAAAGCATTGTCATTAGGTATCCGGTTGAATACAATTTGTGTAACCTTGGCCAAGACAGCCTGTCATTTTAATGTCAGTGTTTTATCTGAACAAGACATCATCCTTTCAGATACAGTGTACAGGTTCCTTGCAAAGATGCCCGTGCAGAAACGTGTTAACAGTTGCAAATATGAAATGCTATCAAGTTCATCACTGTAGCTGTTTGTCACTGAAATGTCATGGAAAGCGGCTTTTAATGGTATCTCACATAATACGAAAGAATTGAAGCCATCTGTATGCTGGGTGAATATGGAATGGTAGAGACATCACTGTAGGAACTCCACTGCTAAAATTGCTTGGGAACAAGGTGCGGTTTTCGATATTGCCGAGATGGCATTCATTTGCTTCAAATCATTAAGTTCAGGCTCCCCAGTGGTTGCTTTTGAAGGGTCTTACTTATTAATTAATGCAAAAATTTGTTAGAATTGATGGCTGCCTCTAGAAGGTACACAAATGAATAGTTCAGTTTTCTCGGAAATTATTCCATTGCAAAATAACGAATGGGGGGGGGCAGAGAAACATACCTAGAAGGTGTAATTAGTAAATGCTTTTTTATTATTATTTCTGTGAACTAAACAAGTCAGGATTAAATTATAACCAAGGTGTTGGGAAGTAAAAGATGCGTCACTTAAGTGAACCAGAGGAATGATCTTGAATGTTTGGAGTGAAAAGAGAAGTGCTTATTATCTTGAAAAACAACAACCACAACCATGATGAACAACATATTGAGTTGCTTGTTTGTTTACACTTTCCTAATTCTTTAGGTTCCTGTGTCAGTGGCTATGATGACACCTCAAGTTATCACTCCTCAGCAAATGCAGCAGATCCTCCAGCAGCAAGTGCTAACTCCGCAGCAACTTCAGGTCCTGCTCCAGCAGCAGCAGGCACTCATGCTTCAGCAGGTAAACAGTTTGTTTCCTTTGCGCCGTTCAGCTCACCAACACTGCTATTGAAGGACTAGCCTCTTTGAGCTGCTTTAGAAGTAATGATTTTTTCCTCCACAGCAGACAAACATCCTATGTGAATTGGGTAGACAGGCAGGCAGGTATAGACCACACACACACACACACGAAAGGTTATACAAGAGCAAAATTAGTTGGTCTCTTAAGGTGCTACTGGGACGCGGGTGGCGCTGTGGGTTAAACCACAGAGCCTAGGACTTGCCAATCAGAAGGTCGGCGGCCAGCGGTTCGAATCCCCGCAACATGGTGAGCTCCCGTTGCTCGGTCCCAACTCCTGCCAACCTAGCAGTTCGAAAGCACGTCAAAGTGCAAGTAGATAAATAGGTACCGCTCCGGCGGGAAGGTAAACAGCATTTCTGTGCACTGCTCTGGTTCGCCAGAAGCGGCTTAGTCATGACCCGGAAGCTGTACGCCGGCTCCCTCGGCCAATAAAGCGAGATGAGCTCTGCAACCCCAGAGTCAGTCACAACTGGACCTAATGGTCAGGGGTCCCCTTTACCCTTTTTAAGGTGCTACTGGACAATTTTTTTATATACAGTGGTACCTCTAGTTGTGGACATGATCTGTTCTGGGGTGCCATTCGCACCCCAAAAAGTCCACAATTAGAGCGGCGCTTCTGTGCAAGCATGGAGCACGATAGAGCACTTCTGCACATGTGTGAAGTGTGCAGAACGCTTCTGCGTACGTGGCGAAACCTGGAAGTATACACTTGCGGGTTTGCCACATTCGCAAGCCAAAAAGACGCAACATGAACCTAATGCAACACAAGGTATGACTGTATATTTCAACTGCGTCAGACCAACACGGCTACTTACCTGAACCTACACACACACACACACACACACACACACACACACACACGTGTTCTTATAAGACAGTACATCTGTTGTGGCCCCTATGCCAATTGTAACTCTCTTCATACTTTGCCACATATGTGCTACATAATAGTTGCTGCTTTAGATGATGACTGAGCATATATCCATCTCTTCACTGCATTCTCAAAAATACAATACCGGGGACCAAAGATTCCACAATCTCCCAAAGCCTTTCTTCAAGGGAATATCAGAAATGCTTTCAGAATGGGATGTAGATTTTTCACCAGATTTTTCCAAGTTTTCAAATATATTATAATGGTTGCTTTTCACCTACATCTACCAAAAAGAACCTGCGCCATAACTAGTTAGAATAAACAAGAGGTCAAAGTACTTCCCCGCCCCCCAAGCTTACAGAGCATATAAGGAAGCACACTGGAAAAACAACTAGCAGGTGGTGCATTTAGGGAGCCAGTTGTTAAGAGAATAGAATGCAGTTATGGGAGACCTGGCTTCAAAACTCCACTCCACTGCAAAGCTTATTTGGTGTGTCAGCCTAAGCTACTCATAGAATCAGAGAATTGTGGAGTTGGATGGGACCATGAGGGTCATCTAGTCCAATCCCCTGCAATGCAGGAACTTTTAAGATTTAATAGATTATACCCTGGGATAATTTTTTTTATAACCTCAGTGCAATTGCTGCCTGTCCGCTTTTACTATATTAGTGGTCATATTACTTGTGGTCATAACTCCCATTAGTGGGTTACATCTAGCCGTGGCTCACGCATTGGCTTTCACGTATGTGGTGGTAAACAAGACAATTACGTCTAGGCACATCATTTAAGAAGGCAACAGTGAAGTGTGTACAAACCCTTGCATGTCATGGAAACGCATGTTAGACTTTTGATGTATGCCATGAATTAATATCGTTCTCTCTCTGTGGGTTAGCAGAAATGCAAAAATGACTTTGAGGTTTACATATCTCAGTGAGCTATGCAGGGTTAATTCATTAATGGTGCAGCAATGCCAAAGTCCATTGCAAGTTGACCTTGTGCACTGTGCCTTAGTAATTCTCTCTCTCTCTCTCTCTCTCTCTCTCTCACTCACTCACTCATTCATTGAATGGAACTTTCAAAAAAGCTATCTATCTGGGAGATTGGGCAAGGTGGGTGGAAGCAGGGAGCCCGTGCCTGTACCAAACAACGCTTAGTACAGTACAATGCAATGATGATTTAGAAAGCATGTATTGCTTCTAAATAAAGATTCACCAGGCTCTCCCAGCAAGGGCATTTTGGCTTTGTTGTTCCAACCAAAGGTCATTCCTTGCCTTATTTTAATTAGTTTGTGTAGAAAATGGTATGTTTTTCATCAGTTCATTTTGGAGATTACTTTTCAAACGATAATGCCAAGAATAGTCAGTGTGCACTGAATTTATTGTCGAGTTTCAAACTAAAGGTCAGACTGTTACAGATAAAAGGATGCTATTTTTCAAATCGCAGTTTGTGTGTTACACCAAAAGGGGACCCTGAATTGGCTCTCCTACTTTGTTTTACTTAACAGTCTCTTTCTCTCCCCCTCCCTCTCTGTTTCTCTCTCTCTCTCTCTCTCTCTCTCTCTCTCTCTCTCTCCCCCCCCCCCTTTCCTTTGTAGCAGCAGCTTCAAGAATTTTATAAGAAACAACAGGAACAGTTGCAGCTACAACTTTTACAGCAACAACATGCCGGAAAACAGCCTAAAGAGGTACAACTAAAGCCCATTTTCCCTTGCAAACCACAGATCCCAAAAGAAAGTATAACAACTTTAGAACCATCATTTATCTTGTGAATGGTTGTGAAGTTGAGCTGAATGCACCGGGTCCCAGCTTTTAGGGTTAGACGTAAGAACCTGTATTCTCTTTGCTGCTGCTGCTGCTTTAATTTGGTCCTCCCATTTTCTTCCTACGGTATGTTATAACAGCACATTATAGCTGTAATTTTTTCAGAAGAAGGAAACGTTTCTGGAAGTTACTACTTGAAAGATTGCACAACAACTTGTGTTTCCAAAACGTAGCACAATGAAAATCTCTAGTGCTGTATTTGCTGGAGTCTTTGAGGTTGTGTACACATTTGCCCTGACCCAGCCTCCATCTCTCTAGATGAATGGAGAATTAATATGCATAAAGTGGTTCTGTGCTTATAATTCCCCAGTCCAGCAGCTAACACGGTGCACATGTAGACTGGTAAACAAAGCTGAAATCTTGCTATTCAGAAGAAGGAGCTGGAGGCTGGATTCAGTCTCCCCTTCGCTGCCAAACAGTTGATTGATGGATTCCAGCTTCTTTTACTATGCTACGTGTGTGCTGCCCTGATTACTGCATCACACTTTGTTTGGATTGAGGCCATTGGTTGCAACCCAGATAGAACGGGGTATCCTGAGGGGATGTGTCACACATGACATTTTTCTTTTCCTGAACTGGGGACCAATCTCTGGGTAGCTTTGAGGATTTTTAAAGTTGGCTGGAAAAAGTTGTGCGCAAGTTCATGGGCTTGTCCTCACCACACCTGACCAGAACTCTTGAATCTGGGCCCAGATACAAAGATGGCATATATGTCCCCACAGGGTCAGATGTCAGGACTCAGCTTTGGATATTGTAAACCAGCCCTGTATTTAAACACCAGCCTTGCAAGCCCAAAGTGACAAGGGATTTCATGCAGGCGAATGCATAGAAATGCAACCCACGGCTGCAGGAGTGGTGGAGCACTTTGTGTCTTTTCTGGCAGCTCCATTCAGGCTAATATATCTATTTTTCAGGCTGGTAAATTTTGTGGACTTCCTTGGAAGGATTCTCTTAAACAAGCGGAGGAAGAGGAACTGCCACTCTTTCTATCCCCTTCCTTCCTTGTTCAGAATGTCCAAAGCAAATTCCAGGGTAGGGAAAAAAACATCTGGTGTGAAGCAGCCTTAAGACTCATTTAAATAATGGGAGATGGAAGCACAAAGCTCTGAAGCCCCATTCACTCACTAGGATTTAAGCACTTCTAACTAGTCTCTGATGTTGCATGCATTATCTTCTACCCCTTAACATAACAGCTGTGCTTAGCTATAAAACTGTGATTGTCAAACCATGTTTCAGGGTATTTTGTGGCACTTCTGAAGTTCATCAGGTGCTCTGCAGTGAGAAGATGAGTAATGAAGGTCAAGCTTCTGAAAGACAGCTTGTACCTACAATCATAGAGTGGGAAAGGACCCTGAGGATCATCTAGTCCAGGCTTCCTCAACCTTCAGATGTTTTGAGACGACAATTCCCATCATCCCTAACCACTGGTCCTGCTAGCTAGGGATCATGGGAGTTGTAGGCCAGAAACCTCTGGAGGGCCAAGGTTGAGGAAGCCTGATCTAGTCCGACCCCCTGCAATGCAGGAATATGCAGCTGTCTCTTATGGGGATTGAACCTGCAACCTTGGCTTTATCAGCACCACACTCTAGCTGTGCACCCACAGATTACTGTTCTGTATGTGATCTAGGATGCAACATGCCTCTGAGTACCAGTTGCTGGCAACAACAGAGCCCCTCATGTCCTTCTTATGGACTGTTTGGATGATGTGAGAAACAGTAATATAAGCCAGTTTCATTCGTGAACACTCTAGATCCTGCTCCATAATCATCTGCACATAGGTCCCATGACAAACCAGGCAGAAGTTCTTTGACAAAGGAGCTGATGTCATGGAACGGTTCCCTGAAGGTACACATTTAGGAAGTGCCAAGCCGAGCTTTGAGGTAGCTTGCTAATGGAGGTGATACTTGGGTCTGGGAGGAATAGGTTTACCCTCTAAAGTACCCTGGTTAAAATAAACTTATCACTCACACACACACACACACGATAAAGACTGTTGAGGATTATACCATGCATAGCATGGACCAAAAAATATAGTTAACGTTACATGAGCAAAATCTATGATTGAAAATGATGGCTGAAAAATGGAATTGTTGGTACATTTATGAAATTGTGAAACTTGTGGGATACAGTGGGGGTACTCTTCCCTTCTACATCAGTTGTTACTGATAGTCGAATTGATGCTGCCATATGCCTTTCACAATTTGCAACTTTGCAAATTCTGCTGTATTTTATAAATTTTGCCTTGGTTTGTGTTCCTTCAAGACCATAAATTGCCATCTAGAAAATACATGGTGGGTTGTGGAAACTCTGTTGGTATTAAGGCGTCCCACCTGCCCACTGCATGACTGCCTGTTGGATGCCTAGAATGTTGTGCCGTATTACACGATGCTCCCACACCTGAGTGTCAGCTGTGTGTCAGCATGGTAGTTGTGATTTATGCAAGCACACGTTACCAGATGGGTCCACACACTTTCTTGGCCTCCATCAAACCGCTCTCCCCTATTGTGGAAAACCAAGTTTTAAGTCAAGTGTGAATTTTTACAGTCGCGTTATGAAAATAAGGGGGGGGGGTTATAATGGGAAACGCTGACATGAACCTTAACTATAGCCCGTTAACGGGCGCCACTATAATAAAAAAGGGAACAGATTAAAAAATGTCTAAAATGTAAATCTAAAGGACTAACAGTAATTAAAATGGAAATGGCACAGGGAGGGAAGGCATGTAATTGTGAGATATCACTGTGCAGAATGCTCTCAGCTTTGTTTTGCTGGCTGTTTTTCTAATTCAGTAGGGCTTACTCATCAGTGGCAGTTCAATGCGCGTTAATGACTCTGGGATGCAGGCATCACTCTGGACAAAGAAATGATTATTGTGCGGTCAAAAGAAGTTCAAAGACAAGAAGGGAATTTCAGTTTTTCCCTTAGAGATCCACATTCAAGAGCATATAAATTAAGCCAAATGTTAAAAACCACAGTCTGAAAGCTGACTTCAAAGTCACAACTCTCTAATTAATGAACTGCGAGCTTCAGTTTGGACAAGTCGTGGTTTGATGCGCCCATAAATCAACATGACAGGTCTGTTTCACAGTCTCAGACAGTGCTTGTCATTGAGTCGCATCAGATGTAAACACAGCAAAAAAAAAAAAAAAAGGAAAAAAAAAGAGGGAATATGAAGGAGGTGCAATTGATCAACAGAATTGGTAAAAACCCACTTTTGAAGCACATTATGCATGATCACAGGAAATGGCTATAGCCTCAAGAGGCTTTCTCCTTCTGCTGTTGCTTTTTTGAATCAGATTTCTAACAACCTTCAAAAGGGAGAATAAGAATTATGGAGCTTCTCCCCTGTGGCTGCCAGGCAATAACCCCCTGTTGTTATTTTGTGCTTCTTTCTTTTCAAAGGCGTCAAATTTTAGTTTTTTAAAGATCTTTAACTCTATATTTGAAGACAAACAATAAAGGGCTGCCACTGTCATTCTTATCAGTTACCAGGGATTGTATTTTTTTCTTTCTGTTGCCACTTCTTATTAACCTCTTATTTGGTCTATTAGACATAGTTTTGAATGCAAGCCTGCATGCTGGGAGAACATGAAAGTTCAGATGAGCTCAGAGGGCAGATAAAGAAATTTGAAGGGGAAAGTTACACAGCAGAATGAACGATAAAAGTTAACTCTTCTAAATTGCTGTTGTCAGACAGGAGAGCGTCTCTGACACAAAGATGATGGCTTGGAGAAGAAGGAAAAATACTTTCTGTGTTAAAAAGGCAGGATGGAGGGTTGGACAATGTAATGGCATTTCAATATCTATCACAACTGATTTACTGTGGTCACACACCCGATATTGTGGTATCCAAAGTTACAATAAGAGAAATCTCCTTCCTATTTTAAAATTAGTATTACAACATTGATTTATGTAAGGAGAGCGAAGGGCACACACCCCTTGCTTTTAGCTGCTGTTTGCTGGGGTGGGGGGAGAGGAAGCGCTTTTTAAAAAAATAACAAGATGGTTTTAGTGAGGAGTGCTTCAAGCAATGCAAAACCATCTATGATGGTTTTTCACCGCCATCTTGTTAAGTGAAAGAGGAATTACTATGCACATGGTAAGCCATGTGCCTGTCTGTGCCCATGCATATGGCATGAGTGTGAATGCATGTGTTCAAAACTAAATAATCACATGAGAGAAATTGGTTATGGACTTAACCATTTTTAAATTTGGCTCAGTTGTGTTAATATGCTGCACTCTTCCTTGTTGTTAGCTCACAGTCCCATCCAAGCAGATCTGAAAGCAAGGGATCTATGACCTGTAACCAGTACATTCTATATGGTAGTGTGTTTTTTAAAAATTAAAAGTCTCTGGTTTTTTGCAAGTAAGAATTAAAGGGAGTTTTCCGGCAGGGTGGAGAGCATGTTTATAGCAGCATTTCCATTTGTTGCAGCCAGATCTCGAGCCTGTTAACTCCCAAGGTCCTATTCTCTCGTGTTTTGATTTTATTAAGCACCATCCCATTGAGTCTATCAAATAGACCTGGGGGAAATGATGATGGAAATGTTTCTAAATAAAGGTGGGAAACATCCCCCACCCGCCCGCCACCTACCCACCCAACCACCTTTTTTCCTTTTCTTCTCTTTTTTTGCATTCATGTTGAGCTAAGTAGATTGTTTTGATAAAAGGCTGTTTGTCCTCCAGTAGTTATGACAATTTATGTTAGGCAGTAGGGAGTAACCCAAGAAAGGAAAACAGACCTTTGACAGCAGCTTAGGGAGGGGATCAAAAATGCAAGTTTTATCAGGATATTTCAGCATTTTAACAACTGACTACTGACCTGACAACAGGACTGCACCGAGACCTTTTTTGTATGCATTCAATTGTGAGAAGTAAACATGCTGCCTTGTATCCTGTGTTTGGTAACTGGGTGGGGAGCACAGTTTGGCAACGTGCATTGCTTTTAAGTTCTTTCTTGGACAATGGGCTTGTATACTTTTTTATCCTGGCTTTTTAAATGGAGAAATAGCTTTCATGAGCTTTTCCTGGAGGATAGCGCTGAAGACAACAGAACAGGCATCAGTCAACTTACATAAATAAAGCTGGTTTAAAATATTAACTTGCAATAAAGTGGCAAGTCCCTGACATGTCCAAAGCAGGGAGTGTTCTCATACTAAATCATCCTTTTTTACAGTATGAATTTTTCACAAGGATTAATATCTGAGGTGCTGAACAAATTATTAAACACTGGTTTAACTATCCTAGTGATTTATATTAATCCAATAACTTCAGGAAAAATCAGGAACAGTTGGATCATCTGGGGGCATGCTGGTTTAAAACTGAAATGCCCTCGACTTTTCAGCTTATTTACATGTTTGTTGTTCTGGCTGTAGATTTGGGTTTTTCAGACAGAAAATCAATTAACTTTCTCAGTGGGTAGAGTAATAGGCCTGAAATTGGTTGCTAATACAAAGTATGTGGAAGGCAATATTTCCCAAATCCCCACAAAATAAGCCACTTACAGTGCAGTCCTGTTGATGTCTATTCAGAAGTCTCATTTAATTCAATAGGGTTTGCTCCCAGATAAATGGGCCTTAGCAACTAACAGCACACACACACACAAATAGTTCCTATCATTTTGACTACTCCTTGTCACCAGTGAACTCAACTGCCAGCAGTGAGACCTTTTGTGGATCCCAGGTGGGCTCAACCTTGCCCCTTCCCCACCCTCAATATGCCCCATTTGGGGCTTTCTGCTGCCAGGATAACTGCCAATGGGCTACCCATATGTTCTATAGGAGAGCTGAGTGAAGGGCCACCTCCACAGTGTGTTGTATGGGGAGTTTCAATGGCTCTGTTAGTCTAGTTGCTGCGGCATGCTTTAAATAGTTATCGGAAGCAATTCACCACCATCGGAATGTATCCAACTTCACTGTAGGTTGGTCTGCCTATATCAGGGCAAGGCAACCTAAGGTACTCCATACAACTTTGAACTTCCAAGTTCCATCAGCCTCAGCCAGCACTGCCAGTGATCAGTGGTGATGGGAGTTGTAGTCCAACAGCATCCAGAGGGCCACAGGTTCCCCATTCCTGGGTCTGTATAGAAAAATCAAGAAAGCAAGGGGTGTTTCTAGGTTATTAGCAGAAACGTCAGGACAAGGCCATACCGTATTTTCCCGTCTATAAGATGCCCCATATTTTGGGGGACTCAAATTTAAGAAAATGTGGGAAGATGGCCCCATAATTTTTGACACTATTTTTTAGGGAGGGAAACCTTATCTTAGACACGGAAAAATACGGTAGATTGTGAGAGGAGCAGGGAAATCTGCAAGGTGATGGTACAGTGATACCTCCGGTTGCGCACGGGATCTGTTCCGGAGCTCCGGTCAGATCTTGAGGAATTTGCAACCGGAGGTGCCACTTCTGTAGAGCGCTTTTGCGCATGCTCATGGCACATAGAGCGCTTCTGCGCATGACCGCGTGTCGAAACTTCCGGGTTTGCTGCGTTCGCATCCTGAACGATTCACAACCAGAGGTATGCGTATCCAGAGGTATTACTGTATTTCCCTTTCTCCACACCCAGCTCCTCCATGGTCCACAGAAACTTCATTCTGCCTTTCTTTAAACCAGGCATCCCCAAACTCGGCCCTCCAGATGTTTTGGGATCTACAATTTCCATCATCCCTGACCACTGGCCCTATTAGTTAGGGATGATGGGAGTTGTAATCCCAAAACATCTGGGGGGCCGAGTTTGGGGGTGCCTGCTTTAAATGTTCTGTAGATGTTCAAGGGCGGTGGAAAATGTTCAAATGTGCCTATTCTTGTGCTCAAGTGCCTTTGTCCCCCAAATCCCGCTTCCTTACAGCCAGTCAGCCAGATTATTCGCATTGTCAGCTTCAACTCAGGGTTGATCTGTGGTACGCTCCTTACATGGAGACTGCAAACATAATAAAATAATACAGTTTATCTACCACCAAGGACTGTGCTTGTAGGATTCTATGCCATTACATGCTTGTGGTTTCCACCATTAATCTAGATTTGTGCCATTTCCCCCTTAGTCTAGGTTTGACGACGTGTTGTGGGACAGTCAGCCCTCTGGTTGACCAACGTACTTGTGACCTGGTTCTCAATCCGATTTTATTTTCCCTTCTCCCAATAGAATTAATGTATATGTTGAGCGGGGAGGGTTTCCAGCTCCACTCACCTTCGCTCCTGTCCATTTATTTTTCCTTTGGAATCCTAGGAATACAGTTAGGTTCTCGAGTGATGTCTATTCATTTCGGCTAGGTATATAAAGGGGGGGGGGGGGTTTCAAATGAATCAGATGCAAAAATAAAAAATGAAATAAATCACTGTCCCACATTTTTAATACTTTCTGAATGGTTCTTATAACTAATTTTTAGCTATTTATACCAATGGCTTGTTTTTAAGGGGAGATGTTTTAAAATCAAAGTGCACAGATAGACCTCTTAAAGGCAAATGCAGTTATTCCAAATGCCATGCGTTTTTTCACACACACCCTTCCTTCCCCTTCCCCCTCTCCCTCAGTTCTGCTGCCATATGGATTATATATGTTTCTCTCTGTCAAGGGTTAACTTTCTTTCTGCAAATGTTAGCTACAAAAGCTCTGCAGACCTCCACCTTGATATGATTCCTAACAGATTAGGGATATTAGATAATTTCCTTCTATTTATTGTTCTAGTGTGCTGTATTATCTTTCTATCACTCAGATAATTACTGAGAAATCTACATTAACTTTTTTTTTTTTTTTTGGCTGGCTTAAGGAATAGCTAAACATTGGCACGATGCATTGATATTTTACGGAACCAAAGTTTTCCTCGTGTCATTGTACAATAAATAAAAAGATATTTATCAAAACTGCAAAGGCATTTTCTATGGTTTTAGAAGAACAAAGCAAATAAAATACAAGATGAGCAGAACCTAAAGGCTTCCTTAAGTGAAACAAAATTAAGGACTCTGAAGCCTTGAGTACTGTACATATTAAACGCATTCAAATAAGATGTTGTTTGCTAAATTATGAATGTGTGTAATTAAAATCTAGTGGCTGTTTCTATGAAAGATTTACAACGTTATTTCATCGTTTGTCATGGCTAATTAACAATATTAGATGAAGTTTTTCTTCTTCAAAGGTCTGATTTTTTTCTCATTTATTTATGTCAGAAGTGATAAACAGAGTAGTTAAAAGCTTCTCTGGGTGCAGCAGTGAAAAAGCAACATGTTCTTTTACACCTCAAAGGTTCAGGGTTCAGATCCCAGTGGAATATAGCAACTTAGTCTTCTTCTGAGGGTGAATAATTCTCCTCCTCCCCAAGCATTGAAGTTAAAAAAAAAAAAATTAAGTAGAATAACACAGGAGAGAGGACTGTGAATTGATTGATTGCATGACAGAGAGAGCTACTATGCAAAATGCAATAAATTAGCCAATTGGAGCCTTAATAGCTGAGACAATTCTTTAATAAGTAAATAGAGCATAGCATGGAGTTATTTTTCATTAAAATTAAGTGTATATGATATGTTGGCATAATGCTGCTTTCTGCGCTTTGACTTTTCAGCGCCAAAGTTCACAAGAACTTCACCAACTGTCAACAAGGTTCTGAGCTACCAACTGTATCTTGTAAAAAGATATAAGAATACAATTCCATTGTTGCATTCCCCCCCCACCCCCAGCATAGAAGAATCCTGTCCAATTTAAACATAACACCAGACATTCCTGTGCAGTCTGCTTTAGCAGTGAAGAACCTTCCCAAGCCACGCATGACATACATACATGCCAGTTTGGCACAAAGCTGGAAGAAGTAGGGTGTCAATCACACCGACTTTATTTTTATTTTAACATGTGCATCGTTGCATTTATTTGTCAGGATAAAATCCATACAGATTTTGCGTGAATGATCTATAAGTCATACAGTCAGACTTTGGACAGAATTCAAAGAACTATATGGGGTGTGCCCAGAGGAGTTGTTTACTCTTTCTCTTTAATACTCTTCAGACATCAAACTAAACCATAACTTCAGCATGACAAGATTGAGCCACCCCACCCGACGCAAGGAAGAGCTTAGAAGCTTTCGCTTCCATTTGTACTTAACCACAGCCTGTTGAGGCACCCAAACTGACAAACTGTGGTTAACACCAACTATGGTTTGTTTGATAGAAGCCAGATTACAGCTTGCGTTGAAAATTTAGCAAGCTGGATAATTTTTTTTTAACAGAATAGTGGACAGGATGGGTGCAGGCCTTTTTGAAATCTTCCCTATGGCCAGCAATAAAGATTGACCAGACATTTTAATCTAAGGGGAAAGATGATGGTGGTGGTGATAATAATAATAATAATAATAATAATAATAATAATAATAATAATAATAATAATAATAATAAAAAAACACCACCACCAACAACAACAACAACATATTATTTATACCCCGCCAATCTGGCTGGGTTTCCCCAGCCACTTTGGGAAAAACAACAAAAGGCTTCACAGAGAGAGAGAATTGAGGGAGCAGAGTGCCTTTGGCTAGGAAACTACAGCCTCTCCCATCCCTACACTTGGAACGAAGAAGTTTGCCTCTGAGATAGTGCCCTCCATATATTCATGAGCAACTTCAGCCTGTGCTCTCTCGTCATATATGTTTGAAAATAGGAAGCACACCTATAGGGCAGTAGTATCCCAGACAGATCAGCACCTTGAAAAAGACTGTGCTGCTCCTCCCACTTTTCTTAGCAAGTATTACATTATTTTTTTCCCATAACAACCCCCCTCCTGCCTCCCACTTTCCTGTCATAGGGAAGACAACGCTTAGCATTAAGGAACAATGTGTCTGTGTGCACATGCTCAGCTTGTGATGTGTTTTCAGCACCAATGCTAAATCCACAGTTCTTTTACTCCACACCCAGACACAAATGCTTGTCATCCCCACCCCACCCAATTTGCAAAGCAAACTTTCGTTAGTGTCTTTATGACTGGGTTATATTGAAACATACTATCAGAGTGAGGGATAATGGCTGGCGCTGCAAAAATTTGTTAGCTGCAGTTGCATTTTGGGATGGAGTTTTCTGCAAATCTCAATGTTGAACTTAACTTGCACAGATTATTTTCCCCCAACACCCATCTCGCACCTTGATCTTCATGAGAAGCATGTTTATGTTTTTACCAGTTCCTCTAAAAATGCAAACACGTCTTTCATTTTATGCTTTATTCTATGTATAATATTATACAAGTATACCCTTATATTTTCCTAAGGTAATCAGCACATAAATACATGCAACAATACATACTGTGTTGCTTAGTATTTTATTTAATAATTATAATACGTGTTTTTGCATATACAAGGAACCCTTGGTACCAAACCCCCACATAAGATGCAATGGTACTGTACTGATCAGAGAAGGAAGAGGCTGAATATGGTACATACAACCCTGCCCAGTGGAAGCTTACCTATCAGAATATGGTTTTCTAGAAAAGTGAGAAGTATCCTTTGTGCGTTCCATTCAGTGCTATGGAACACAGACTCCGTCTTCTGAAAACCCAGTCCAAGTTTTTCTGGTAGACTAAATTTAGATACTGTAATGCGACCTCCCTCTGGGCATCAGGCCACTGGACACTCCTTACATGTCAAGATCAGATACCTTCTCTCCCTGAATGTGATGGTTTGTTGGAAACTGATTATACAGCAGGCCTGCGCTGCTGGACTCACCAAGCTGAATGTGGCCTACCAGCTGTGAAATGTAGCTAGCCATGTGCTTGACATCTCCCTTGGTTTTCCACGTGTAAGGGGCAGTAAAATCAGCATTTATCAAGTCCTTGGTATGCAGTCAGATTTAGCTAGTGGGACCCAAGTTGTGCAGGTCTGCTTTGCAGCAATAAGTATATGTTCTCCTACAGGGCCTTTTTGGTGGTGGTGCTCTGGTTATGGGATTCTTTCCCCACACAAAATTGTTTCCAGCCATCATTACTGACGAAACGTTCACTTGGCACTATGTTGGATTCCACCCATAATTTCTTTTTTTCTTCTTTTGTTTCACAGCCCCAGCAGCAACAGGTGACTTCACAGCAGTTGGCCTTTCAGCAGCAGCTTTTGCAGATGCAACAACTGCAGCAACAGCACCTCCTGTCTTTGCAGCGCCAGGGTCTGCTGACGATTCAGCCTGGCCAGCCTACCTTGCCATTGCAGCCACTTGCTCAAGGTATGTGTGACATGTTGAGGACTGCTGCCTTGTGAAATGAAGCTTTTACAGGCTTCACACTAATCTGACAAATCTATCCAGCATTAGAGAAATATATAATACTGGGAAAGCACTTCTGAGTGTCTTGCGTTTTTTTACTTAATGGATGGATCTACCTCTTGGAGAATTTAGGTTTAGGTTCCTTGTCCTAATTAAACCTCCAAAACTGAATTTCAGACCTTATGAAACTATCATAGCAACAGCTTTATTTTGTGCAGCAGGTAAGTGATGGTTGATACCGGGGAATGGTTGAACTGATGCTTTCCAGCCCAATTAGCTTTGTAAGAATATGCAACCTTAAAAGCATATAAGAAAACTTAAAAGTTACGCAGATGAAGAGTTCTGTGTAACTTGAAAGGTTTTACGCTCTTAAAGAAGAAGAAAATTGGAAATAAAATGTAGTATCTCTACTTCATATTGTTTGGATGTCTTGAACATAGCGTGTTGCTGTGAGGCTGTGTGTGCATCTTACAGCAATGTAATGGGCAGAAATCAGGAACTGACACTTTTCACAGCATATCACCGCACTTTCTACATTCACATATAGACAGCACTCAAATTGCAGGGAGAAATATCAGGGGGACCTTAATGAAATCCATCTCCTGACACCCATTGAATTTAGCGAAAACATGCCTCTTGCAATCTTCTGAAAACAGTAGCTATGTGGGCTATCAGAAAAAGTATTGCTGTGACTCCCCCACCTCCGTAATTGAGTACAGTGGTACCTCTGGTTACAAACTTAATTCGTTCCGGAGGTCCATTCTTAACCTGAAACCATTCTTAACCTGAGGTACCACTTTAGCTAATGGGGCCTCCCTCTGCCACCGCCGCGTGATTTCTGTTCTCATCCTGAGATAAAGTTCTTAACCCGAGGTACTGCTTCTGGGTTAGCAGAGTCTGTAACCCAAAGTGTTTGTAACCCGAGGTGTTTTTAACCCGAGGTACCACTGTGCAAGTGATAGACTTTTTCACACCCCAATCCTAAATTCACCTTTACTGCCCAAAATACCTGCAGAAGAGATTTGAGAGCAACCTTCTTGCTCATATGTTATTTTTTCTGTTTCTCCTCTGGAGAAAATTAATTAACTGAATCACCATGTCTTGCATTTATCTGAAGACGTGGTCTCTCAGTGCACTTGTTACCTTTTTCCTGCACTGAGGTCAGTGGAGGGAGCATGCTTTTGATTTCATTCCTGATAGAATCCTACATGCCAGGTAATGACTGAACAGGCTCAAATACTTAGTGGTTTTTATCGAAGGGTTGGTGTTGGTTATGTGCTCCAAACTCCCGCTGTTCCTGAGAGAGGTTGAGACTACTGGGAAATTTTCTTGGCACATTATGGACAATATGGATGAGTAAGAAAATATAAAGTAAAAACCCTAGGGGGGGAAAGCAGGAGAAGGCATGCAGACTATTGCTGGTTTTGTACATATAAAAAAATTACAGCACAAGTTAATTATACCTCCAGATTTATTGGTAAGAAACATCACAAGCTGTTCTTGCATACCCACCCACTGGACTCCGGCTTCAGCCTTCCAAATTTTTCCCCACAGTTTCTATACTGTTAAGTTTGCTTGGTGATCCTCACTGTATATAGTACATCAGTTAAGCTGTCCAAAAGAGGGCAATTGGGCAGTGACAAGACACGGTCATGTGTAATGTGAAAGAAATGAATGTGGTGATGCATGAAGTGTAATCTGCACAGCAACACATCAGAGACACCAGTAGGTAATTCAGCAGTCGGGGGCATTGATTGATAGGCTTCGCAGTGTAGTATAACTATTAATTCCTATCACATTAGGATGAAGCATATTTAAAAGCGGGTGAGCACTGGAGATCAAGCAAACACAAAACAAAGGCAGTTTTGGTTGTGTTGGTGGCTAATTTCAGTTACATTATTATTCCCCTCTCCCCTTTCACACTAATATGATTATGGGGTTCTGTTGTGTTGTGGAAAAGACAGGGGGAAAGGTAACTTGAGAATTCAGACAGGTCAGAATGCAACACATTCCTTTCCTTTATTGGAGAGATCTGATGGCTAAAAACTGATGTCGTTATGAGGTTTAAATCAACTTTCTGCTTGCTTGAACATGGTCACCTGGGTATGGAGGTACAAGGACAAAAAGAGGTTGAGCAACTCAAGTTGTCTTTGAGCCAGTGAGTACCTGGGGTTGGAAAATCGAGTTCCACGAACAGTAATCTGTCAGCTGTCCCCACAACATACATTTTTTAAGCCTTTGCCTGCATTTTCTTCTATAATGAAGAAGATACTTCTCCCACGGAAAAAAAAATGCAACGAAGAAGAGTGTGAAAGCTCCAGTCTGTAAGAATAATTGGCAATGAACACTTAAAGTATAGACACCCTTTTTGTAACTGGCAACTGTTTTAAAGTACATAAAGAATCTTTTACTAGATGGAAGTACATTTGTTGTTAAAAATACAAGCCATTCAATCCATTTCTGCATTTTAGAGGTGAAATTATATTGGTAAATATGACAGAAACAACCACAAATGATGCAGCATTTCTTGCTTGTTTCAAAGAGCTCTGAAGCAAAACATTTAAAAAGTTTTAATCAATTACAATCCATTGCCTTACAATAAAACAGCATATATAACATTGAAACATTTGTGTAATCACTCCTGCCCTTACATTCAAATGCATCAATAATCTAGACTTTATGTCTGTACCTCAGCATCAGCTGTAAAGCAAACTTCTTTTAAGAAGCATCCTAAACAGCCAGACCTAGAACGCCAAACTACACAATACTAAAATAGAAGGTATTCTGATTCTAATCTCAGTGGACCTCACTTTCAAGGAAACATATTTAGGATTCAGAAAGTCGGCAGTTCAAATCCCCACAATGGAGTGAGCTCCCGTTGCTCTGTCCCATCTCCTGCCAACCTAGCAGTTCGAAAGCACACTAGTGCAAGTAGATAAATAGGTACTGCTGTGGCAGAAAGATAAACAACATTTCTGTGTGCTCTGGCTTCCATCACAGTGTTCCGTTGCGCCAGAAGTGATTTAGTCCTGCTGGCTACATGACCCGGAAAGCTGCTTGTGGACAAACGTCGGCTCCCTCGGCCTGAAGCGAGATGAGTGCTGCACCCCATAGTCACCTTTGACTGGACCTAACTGTCTAGGGGTCATTTACCTTTTACCTTATTTTATCTATTTGATGTGCTTCGAAGATAGATACATGCCTGTGCTCTCAATTTGTACCTACCAAATTGCTGGAACATAAATTAGAATGCTAATAACTATGAGCCCAATGTTAGAAGCTAAAAAAATGTGATTTCTCTCTGATATTAGAATATTCTAGTGTCGGTGGGTTCATCGTGATTGTATCATTCCCACCTCTTAGGTTCTGCTAGTAGCAGAGGCCACTATATTTAATCACCCCTTAGGTGTGATTTAGCAGTAGCTAACTTTCTGCAACATTTCTCAACTGTCAGATAAAATTATCCATGGAGTTTGTGCTAAAAAAGAAAACTAGTACTTGTTGAAGAGTTCATAATAGCATTGTCCTGGTTTGGGGGACAATTATGTCACTTGGATCTCTGTGACATCATAATTAGATTCTGTTGCATAATTCAATCTGATCTGCAGTCCTTATGCTTGTGACCACCTCCAACTGCAGTTACAGATACTTTCTTTGCCTTTTATATCCAAATTGTGGAATTTGTTGTACAAAGACAGTTCTCATTAATGTTATGAATTGCCCATCTGTTATATAGTGGACAAATCCTGCTGTAGATGTTGCAGCTTGCTAATTGCCCCTTTTGCCCTTGATATATCGAGAGATTTTCTGTGGTATTCAGGTTTTTTTTGTCATATAAATCAACAACAATCAAGCAGAAACACACAGCATCATCTCACTTTGAAAATCTAGAGTTATGTATATGAAGATTTTATAATAGCTAATGGTAGCAGTAATGATAACGGCAAATGTCTTTTTCTCATATCGGTGTATCCTCCCAAAATAAAAATGATGTTGACTCATGTGTTCTATTATCAATATGTTCCCATCAACAGACAAGTCCATTCACTATTGTTTCAACTGAGTAAACAGTGGTGAAAGGGTCAGTCATATTCACAGGTAATTGTTAGTGTGGAGACAGTCCTGTCAAGCGTGTTAGCTAAAAATACATCCCCCACTGTCACTTTGCAAGGTGTTTGAAAATAATAGCCCAGTTGCAGCTAAACAGGACACAGGATTGTGTCGTGACCTTTCTCTTTGTTTAAATTGCCTCAGAGGTTTAATTTCAAGGGACAAGCAATAATTGAATATGTCTAATAACTAAATGCTCATATGGGACAAAATCCATCAAAATATAATTGGCATTTGATTTTTATGAAAGGAGAAGGAATGACTTTATAGCAATAGATGCATCTTTAGACCATCTCATCACTTAATGTATAAACCGAAGTGTATTTTAGAATATGTACTAATTGCAAACACTTAAAAAGCATTTTTGCATATATATATTTTAGGTGGCCCACTAGCAAAGACCAAATGTTTTCGTTAATGCTACTCTCAGAAAGGCGGGGAAGGTTATTGGTCTGTCGTGCAATAATTTACTCCTCTTTGATATGCAAACGATCCACGGTGAATATAAAAAAAAATCCTATCAGACTCATTTCACAGTTCTTAACCACTTAGATTCTCTGGAGTCTATCGCCTCATTAGACCAGTGCTCTCCAAAGCTAGCATAATTAAAATCTTTAACAGTTTAGCAAAGTAAAGATGTTTGGCTGATCACGTTGAGATGATTATCTAGCCATTGTATTCTAAATGACAAAAATAAATTAAATTTAGACCTTGGCATTTTTTATTATGTGTTTCAAATGAATATATTGTATACTGTCTTTAATGCCGTAGGTTTGGTAAGAGACATGTCTGTTTCAGACACGGATGTATATTTTAAAAATGGCAGATTCTCCTCCCCACCCTTGAATAAAAGCAAGGATAACAGAGTACCGTAGGTTGAAACAAAGCAGTTGCATCCATTGACACCTAGACTTCCGAGTTCTTCAAAAGAAATCAATTAATTTTATTTTTGAAAACATGACTGATTCTACATGCTTTTAAAACTTAAAACTCCAGCTTGTCCCACATGCCCATGCCAGTCTACAACAGTAGAACAAACTACTCTCAGATTTTGTCATGCATAACCTTTATGGGATGTCATATTAAACTGTAATTTCTTCAAAATATGAAGTTGGTGGCATACACCATTTTGAACTTACCTTGTTAAACAGTATTTCTTCTTCTTTTTAAAAAAGTATGTTTTTATTTCACTTCCAATGGCTCATTAGCACTGATCAAGAAATGACAGTAATAATAATAGTGTTACTTATATAGAAACTTGCAAGGTTTTTTAAGCTAGACACATCCATCAATTAACTGAGCAGTGCTAGAAACCAAAATTAATGAGAAAGATAGGTGTGTTAATGAAATAATCATGGTATAATCAATTTGACTGTTAAAATTCGAAAAGCATTTCATGAAGACAATGTGAATTCATAATTTATGTCTAAAAGTGATTAATAAAAACTGTATTTAATAACAAAGCTATTTGTCATCATTTACAACTTAAGCACAAAATTAGTACCATTGTGGTTCATGTTGTCATAATAACACAGATGAATAAATTTATTTTGAAGACCTTCCTTGCTTCTGAAGAGAGGTTAAAATGTATCTGTCGCCAAGTCTCTTAGAAAATGAAGCACCATTTATTTAGATTCTCCTTCAGAAAGCAGCCAATAATTGTTTTGCAATATAAATCTTGAAAGGAAAACCTCAGTTGGAACTTTACTTCCCATTGTGATTAAGAGAATGGGCCTATCAATAAGAAAAGGTTCTGTTTTAACTAGTTTCCACTCTCTCAATATATATTCCCCCAGGAATTGTATATGTTGAGTTAATTGTTTTCCTGTGTCCCAAATAGCTTGATGTATAAATTCACCAATTCACCATGTATAAATTCACCAATTCACCATGTATAAATTCACCAATTCACTTCAAAGCTAAAAATTATGAAAAATTGGCTATTAAAAGCCAATTTGGTTTGCAAGTTCACAATTGATAAAATAGCTAGGTGGCTTGACTGTTCTTTCCCATAATGCATTTTTGGATGGTTGCAGGCTGTAAATCCCTGCCCCCCCCCCCCGTAGCCATAGCACTGCCACCTGTTGTCTGGTAGATCTTAAGAGAGAACGCCACATGAGGAAGCACAAATCTCTCTGTATCGAAAAGTCCTAGTTTAATTGCACACAAAAATGCCATCTCTGTTCTAGAGAATGTCATGGGCTGGCATCACACTATTCAGAATGTAACTTGTTCTGCTCTCACGCCAGCAATTCTCCTAAATCTGTTACATTCACACATACAAAAATGTTGCTGCTGCTGTTGCATTGTGTGTGTTTTTAAAAACAGTTAACACTTCTGTTGAGACAACTTCTTCAGCCATTAACCTAAATGGTCACCCATTGCTCGGTCCCAGCTCTTGCCAACCTAGCAGTTCAAAAGCACACCAGCGCAAGTAGATAAATAGGTGCCGCTCCGACGGGAAGGTAAACTGCGTTTCCATGCGCTGCTCTGGTTTCGGTGTTCTGTTGTGGCAGAAGCAGCTTAGTCATGCTGGCCACATGACCTTGAAGCTGTACGCTGGCTCCCTTGGCCAATAAAGCGAGATGAGCACCGCAACCCCAGAGTCGTCCGCGACTGGACCTAACAGTCAGGGGTCCCTTTACCTTTAACCCATCAATCCACCAGAGAGCATTTTGCTCAAGGCTCTCTAAAACATGCAGCCAGCCCAGGTTGTTTGACTCATTGGACTTAAAAGTATTGCATTATTTAAATGTGAAAGTTCATCATGAAGTGATAAAAAAATAAAATAAGGGAAATGCCATGATTTTCTTTACTTATGTCTGAGCCTTTCATATTCCTGTATTCACGTCTTCAGTGAGGACTAGAAATAGCCTTTAAAAACTATCTTTTGGCTTTTGATGTATTGACTGCAATGGGACCTCCGTGTTGCCCGCCTTCCAGTTTACCATAACAGTGAAGCCTAACTAATCAGCCGCAGGGACATGCAGTTTGTGGAAAACGTTGACTTGGCAGGCAGCATTACTATTGTTCCAATTCAGTGGTGTGTATGTGGCATTTATTACTTGGTCCTTGGAATTTGAAAAATAACCTCCCAGACTAGGTTTTGTTTTCCGGCTTTGATATTAATTACTGTTTGAAGATGGCTAAATTAGCTGTTAATTAATTTCACTATTCAATTTTGTTTCAGGCATGATTCCAAATGAACTGCAGCAACTCTGGAAGGAAGTGACAGGTTCTCACACAGCAGAGGAAGCCGCAAGCAACAACCACAGCAGTTTGGACCTGTCGACAACATGCATCTCCTCCTCGGCCTCTTCTAAGGCCTCCTTAATAATAAACTCACATGCCTCAACAAATGGACAACTATCAGTCCACACTCCTAAAAGAGAGAGGTAAGTGCTTCTGGAATTCCTCCTTATCTCTGCCCAGAGCAGTATATCTTTACTGTGGTGTTTGTTTTATTCATGCCTATGGCTTCTGTCACCTACATACAAGGGGGGAAATGGCCTAGCGTATGGAGAAGAACCATAGCTCAGCAGTAGAGCATTTGCTTTGTATAAAGAAGGTCCCAAGTTTGATCCCCAGCTGGGACGTTCTGGAGATCTGCTGCCAGTCAGTGGTGGACAGTACAGTGGTACCTCGGGTTACAAATGCTTCAGGTTACAAACATTTCGGATTACAAACTCTGCTAAGCTGGAAGTAGTACCTCGGGTTGAGAACTTTGCCCCGGATGAGAATGGAAATCATGCGGCGGCAGCAAGAGGCTCCATTAGTGAAAGTGCACCTCAGGTTAAGAATGGACCTCTGGAATGAATTAAGTTCGTAACCTGAGGTACCACTGTATTGAGCTAGAAAACACTCAGTATAAGGCAGCTTCCTGTATTTCTGTTAATTCAGCAACTGGTTTTGAGTGTGTAAGCTAAGAGTTAACTTCTTGAGTGTTGTATAAATGTTACTGCTGATACCCCTGGACTCATGATGAGTATTTGCTGACTTAAAGTCACTAATCTTTGTTGTGTCTTTGAGTTGGTTTACCAAACACATTTTTGTCCACATGAGCAGTTCTGACTTGTGTTGAGGTGCTCGCTTTCTAAAGAAGAATGTAATATATGAAGGTGGTAATCCTGAATATAAGTGATCCTGCTATCCGCTGATTACGATTGGCATGTGCTACAACATATGACATAACCCAAGGATAGGTTCGTGCTCACATGGACAAACGTAGCAGGAATGTATTCAGGTATCTGAATAAATGCAAGTTTATGTTGTCAAGATCTCATTATTTTGCAGATGCCAGTTTTAATGTATATTGTTTCCTTGTGGTACCTGGGAAGCAATTTCTCAGAAATATATTTTATCCTGTTGCTGTTTGTCTGTCAACTGGTTGTTGGTTCTTGAGAAGCAATTTGGAAGGCTCTTTATCTGGATGGTGTGATTGCAAATTGCTGTCCTAAAGGGGTCATCTGACTGTGATGTCAAGTGATTGGCAGGTCGGCAGCCCCAGCCACATGTCAAATTGGGTTGGGGTGGTGGTGCAGATGAGTATCTGGCCCATCGACCAGATCCAGTTCCCCACCTCGTGATTTAGCTACTTCAGATTTCACACTGACTTGTATGCCCAAAAGGTATCGTGTTTGAAAACTGCTGCTGATCTCATTAAAATCTAGAGCAACAAACATAGCACCTTAAAAACAGAAACAACAACCCCTCTTGTTCTAACATTTGCTGTCCCTTTTGTGGATCGTCCTTCCTAGGATGACATCTAGGTACGTACTGGGACTGTTGTTTTGGTCTCTCTGCTTCTTTTGTTTGAATCACAGGGGAAGGGCCAAGTAGGTGCAGGTCCTCACACAAACACACCCACCGCCTTTGTTTGGATCCCCCTGCATCTAATTGCCACTCATTGTGCAGCACGAGATGCTGTTGCAAAAAGTCCCCCTGAGTTTCAGAAATGGGTTGTCAACTGGGGAATGTGGGGTGAGGTCTGCTTTTAGAGGAGATGGCTAGAGAAGGCCTCCCTATTCAACAAAGCTCTCGCTATGCCATTGAGATCCCAGCCATGATCTTTCATGGCTCGGTGATGAAGACAAGTGTATGTGTTTATGTTGAGAAGGAGCTTTTCCTCTTTGGAACTTGATATGCTTAATAATCAAAAGAGAATTAACTATTTTACTTAATTGCCTATTCTCACTAATTTGTAGGTGACTGGTTGTTGTTTTTCCTGGCCAAAGTTTTTCCTAGTCAAGTGATTTGAAATTTTTTTGGTAAGGCAAAGCATATAAGCACATCTTGTGCCTTGCTTACATGAAGAAAACAAAGCTGTCATGTATAGATGCAAAATACTTAAGAACATTTTTTTGAATTGAGATATTGTCATATATAGTGTCTGTTACTTAGACAGGGAGGACTTAGTCCTGTTGTTGTTGGTGTACATTTGTGCATGTCTGTCAAATGAAATATGTTTGCTGTAGCACCAGAAGACTGAGTTTTCTTGGGAGGCTGAGATATACAAAAAATGATCTTGGCTTCTTCCAACTTATAGAAAAAGGGAGAGAGAATCGTAACGCATTGTGTGTGTGTGCGTGTGTGTGTGTGCATGCACCCCCCCGAACTTTAAAGACTAAAGGCTGTACACTGGAATAAGTGTTTCTGTGGCATATATGAGTAATGAACAGCTTAAAGCCAGAAATGGACCGCACTTAGCAGCATATGTGTGTCTGTTTGCTTATATTCTGTGCCCGCCGAGCTACTTTCTTCTGTGGCATGTAGAATTCAGTTTGTTCACATCCTACCATACAGACTGCAATATTTCAGTTTCCAACAGAACATAGGACTGGTTAACAAAGCTGGTGTGCTCTTTGCCTCCCTGTGTAGGACTATCTGGTCTGGTTCACATGTAACACTAAACCATGGTTTAACACTATGTGCATGTGCTAGAATAAGCCAAAACCAAGCCTTCACACTTCGTGGAGTGGGTTGTAGACAGTGTTTTTGTACTGATGGAATATTAACGTGATATGTGCTAGATACTGTGTTAGAACAGAAAATTGGCGGTGGGTGGGAGAGGAGAGTACAGGAAGACAGGGGCTCCAAGCAGGTGCGGACTTGCTCCTTGAGGTCCTTGCCTGATGTGACGACATATCTGAGGAGAAATCCAAGGAAGGAATAAAAATGGAGGATGACCATATCAATTTAAAAGTAGCTGGCCAAATGGATCAGTGGTCCAGTTTAAAATAAAATGGCATTGTGAGGCCTATTGTGAGAGACAGGGTTTGTCAATGAGACAGATTAGATTCAGATTTGATGGACAACCAATTAATGAAACAGACACACCTGCACAGTTGGAAATGGAAGATGAAGATACTATTGATGTGTTTCAACAGCAGACTGGCGGCATGTGCTAAATATCCTGTCCTTTTAGGAAGAGGAATGTGAAAATCCAACTCACTTTATCATTTGTCCTTGGATTTGCTATTAAATAGTAAACAAATGAACATGCCAATCATACAGGCATCTTCTCATGTTCTGAAGACATTTATCCAAATTCTTTTCCTGTCCCTGATATACTGTGTGTGCAAGTTGAAGCTGCATCTGTGGAAAATTACTGTATCATAAAAATGGGCCCAAGTCAAAATTAAATTTTCAAATACTTGTTGTCTGCTGTCATCTTGTTTCTATAAATTGGTGGCCTAAACACGAGGCTACTGTGAAACAAGGATACTTAGTCCTGGCTTTCATTGTTTCTGTTTTACTGGTTAATTATGTAATGTAAATATTGAAATATCTTTCCTTGCAATAGTAAGTTTCTCCTCAAAACAGTTGGGTTGAGAAGGAAAGGATTTTACCATTAAACACAGGTATTACTCTAAAATTGTTAATGGGATATACAGAAAGGACAGTACTTTCAGATCCATGCTTAGTGACAGTTTAAACTTTAAGGTAATGCAAATGTACACATGCTTTTTCATAATAAGATAGCCTAGAATAAAATATTTTTTTAAAGGAAAGAAAAAAGAACAGGAAATTGGCACTGTTGGCTTTTATGTGTAGTCAAGCCAAATGGTTCAGTGATACAGTGGTGCCCCGCAAGACGAATGCCTCGCTAGATGAAAAACACGCAAGACAAAAGGGTTTTTCGTTTCTTGAGATGCTTCGCAAGACGAATTTCCCTATGGGCTTGCTTCGCAAGACGAAAACGTCTTGCGAGTTTGCTTCCTTTTTCTTAAAGCCGTTAATACCCGGGGAATCCGCGCTCCGCAAGACGAAGCAACTCGCGGAACGAATTAATTTCGTCTTGCGAGGCACCACTGTATTTCTTAGAGCTGCAGCAGAATTTGCCTGTTTATACTCTGTGCAGAATTGCTTTGCAAAAGTTGGTGACTTACTTGGATCTGCTTTTAATGGACATTTCCTGATCTTTGTGATCTGATCTCTGTCTAATTGCAAGATAGTAGGTTTTTTTTAAAGGAATGTAATATATCCCTACATGTTAAATTTGGAACCTAACATAGTTGCACAATTTGTTTTTAATGGAACTTGTCTGTCAAATCGAAAAGCTGGGGAGGAAATGCTGCACCTTAAATTGTGCCTCCAAAGCATATTCTTCATTTAAAAATTCACATGTAATAAATGTTGACACTTTGCCATTTGTGATTTACTAGTGGCTTGAAATCAGCTTTGGAAGAAAATTTGAAAACAAACTTTGTCCCAATTCTTTATTTTATCAAACGAAAACATAATAATGCAGCCTTAACCTCTAACGAATTTTGTAATAAACGTGCACAGTATCATTTATTAGTGTTCAGTAGAACAATTCTTTAAAACCCTTTTTGAGTCCATCAAAATATGAAAAGATAAGTGGCTCAGAGTGGAAGAGGGTTCAAGCTTTTGGTGGCTTCCCTTCTCTTTGGCGCGTTTGAGGTTGGCACCATCAATTTGCAGTAGCATGATTAAATTACCTCTGTCCATAAGAAGAGGAGGCATAGTATGTGCTGAAGAATGCCGACTAAGGCACTTAAGGTTTCTGTTGCTGCTTTGTCAGGCAATGTGGTGCCTGCCTAGGTGTCATATGACACATAAAACTCTGCTTGTTTGGATGTTTTTCACCAACTTTTTATTTATTTGTTTGTTTTAAAAAAGAATATTTCTGAGTATTCAGGGAAGCAGATGAAGGTTTGAGAGAGAATGCTATCTAGGGTACAAGGGGCATGTTTGTTTCAGGTAACCTTATCTGAATACGAAGCGTCTTCTGAAAAAACAGGACTGGGAAATATTTCTTTTTTAGTAGTCATTATAAAATATTTAGGAGCAGTTTCACTGCAAGATTATTTTTTTAGTATGAATGGACATTTTGAGTTTAATTTAACTTAATTTACCTATTTCATATTTTAGTTTGAGCCCTAAATATATATTTTGTTTTAAATGAACAAGATACGGAAATATACAGGTTGTATTTAAATGCCCTCCTTTTGCCCATTTACTCTATTCTCCAATCATAGTTTTCTCCTGCAGTAATGTTACCATGGAACTCCCTGATAGTGAATCCATAGCAGGTGACTGGAAAGTTCACAGTTGCCCGCATTTTACAGACTGAGAATTGAATCTCAGCAATCTGCAATTGAACAGGCAGTAAATGCATGGCGGCGGGGGGGGGGGGGGAATGGGCACATCTATCCATACCCTTTCACCATTTGGATGAACGACTGGGAGCTTATTCTACTGGCTCTTATTTTAGTAACAACACTGAAATCACTATTCTCTTATACTAAATGAATAACTGGGTGAGTAAGGCTAAGATGTTCAAGGCCACCTGCAACAGAGGAAGGCACCTTCTCTCTCATTTATCCTAATTACTATCCAGGGATTCTTTCTTCACCTTCAGAGAGAGAGGGAGTGCCCTGACTGCTGGGGGCGCTGACAGAGCAAGTAAGCTCATGAGGGCAGCCACATGCAATGGAGAAAATCAACCTTCCCTCCAGACCCCAGTCACTAGCCGCAAGCTGATAATACCTTCCTTAGCACATCAACCAGTAGCATTCCCTGATCTGAACTAAAATGAGAAGTGGGACCCCTGTTTGTGAACCTGCTTCTGCGAGTGCCCATTTAGAAGCTGCTCTCTAAAGCACCATCCAGAGTTTACAGCAATGCTATCTTTTTTCCCTCCCTCCCTCTCTCCCTCCCTCCCTCTTTTTAAAAAAGCTCCTTATTTAAGTAGTCAGGCAATGTGTCAGTGATATTACAAGCTAAGGGCTGAGGTTAACAGATTGAGAAGAGGGCAGGAGAGAAAGCGGCTGGAAGATTAATGTCAACAGAGATGTTCTCAGGGTGTAAAAGAAAGGGTGAAAACACTGACGATTGAAGGTAGCAGCTCTGAAGAAGATCTTTGAATGTGGCATTGACTCGGAGCCTTAGGAAGTAGCTTGCGTCTCTTGCTTGCACTCGTTCTCCAAAGAGAATTGCTGATGAACAATAGGATACAGGAGCAGGTACCCCAGTCCACCCCCTACATGCAGCCTTGAGCTGGATCTTAGTAGGAGGATTCTTCCCAGTGCCAGAGGCTGGGGGAGAGGAGAGCGCAGCACCAACATCCCTCCAGGCCCCCCGCCCACATCCTGGTCAGCCTTATACTGAATCTCCGTGAATGAGCAGTTTCTTTTCTCTCTGCTAGGCTGTCACCTAGGTGGAAGGAGGATAGAGCAACAACACTCAGCTGGGGTGCTCTGAAGGAGTTTTCTCCAGCTGTTATATGTTCAGAAGCAGCACCGGCCGGTATTATTATTACTATTATTATTATTATTATTATTATTATTATTATTATTATTGAATCATGCTCTCAAGCAGACTCTCAGACCCTCTTGCTGTTGTTAGACATTGGGGTGCATAGCTAGCGACTCTACTGCAACCCATCTCAAGGGATTGGTGGATGGAACTTGATTCCTGGAGTAGGGCTGTTGTCTTTTGGGGTAAGACTTACACTCCCTCTGAAAAATTAGGGTCATATCCTGCAGAGTGCTCCTGCATTGAGCACTGCTGCTTCCATGTAGCAGCCATGGCTAAGGATTCCTTTCCTTAGTTTAGCCTGGTGCATCAACTGTGCCCATTTCTACAGAAAGCAGAGCTGGCCCTAGTGACATAAGTACCCTGAGCACCTTTGATTTTGTTTACTGGAACATGGAGCTGTATTTGAAAATTGTTCGGAAACACCAGCTGTTAATATTTTCTGCTGCTAAAAAATTTCTGCAGGGACAAGTCCACTGGATCGCGTGACTCCTTTTCTATTCCAGTTGCACTGGTTCCTGATTTCCCTCTGGAGACAGTTCAAGGTGCTAGTTATTAAATTACCTTAACAGTTTGGGATCAGGGCACTTAGAATAAATTTTCTTCCCATAAGAACCTTCCAGTCCTTTCAGGTTGGCAGTGGAAGTTCTCTTGCATATTCTACTTGTATCTGAGGCCAAGGTTAGCAGGAACATGGGAGAGAAAACCTTGTGGAACTCTCTGTCCCAGGAAATCTTAATTGTGTGCCTTTTGATGGTTTTTTTTTTAAATCTCCTTTAGAATTTGCATTTGTTCCCATGAGAGTTTTTTAATTTACCTGTGATTAGTTTACTTTTACCTGCCATATTCTGTGTGCCTTTCCCTCTTTTATTTTAATAATTTGATTTTGTTGCTTTAGTACTGCTTTCTGAGTTTTGTTAGCAGCCTCTGGCATCTTCAGATGACAAGGTGGAGTATAAATTCAAAATAAATAAATAGCCTCAATTAAACAAGTGACTTCATTTGATAGGAGGTCAATTATTTTCAACAAGATGCAGCAAGAGAGGTTTTTGTGTTTCAGTGATGGTGGTGTTTTGGGAGGAGAGAAACATCATTATGCTGAGGAGTTTACCTGCTAAATTTTGTCAAGTGAGAGAGAAAACCAAATGTGTTTAGAGGGGGGAGAGGTTGTAAAATGCTGTAACCTGCCTCAGCAGCCATATTTGTAGGGGAGAAGTTGTGGGCTTGATCCTTGGAAGTAAATAGTGATAAATCACTGTCTTCCCTAAGTGCAAAGGCTACCTGACTTTGGAAAAAATGTCCCAGGGCGTAGTACTTTTGTCTAGGCTTTGCAGTTCAGTTCTGTGTGGAAATCAACTAAATGGCATGTTTAGGATATGGCCTGCACAGTAAGCCCTCCTGTTCTGGCTAGCTCAACTGAAAAAGAATTTGGTTCATCAAATGTAACTATGTACACATTGCCAACTTAAAATGCAGTCAGTTTGTTCAGAACAAAACTGGTTTGGGGGAAAACTCATAGAAATGCAGGATTGCCTAAGAAAAGATGTAGAAAATGAGAAACAAGGAGAGTAGGGAAACACACAGCCTACGTTTTAGGAATGAAGATTAACCAGCTAAGGTTCAGGGTGAGTAATATTGGCTGGAGAAAACAAGTGGATAAATTGAAAACGATGACAACTACACCTGTTTGGGGGGCGGGAAAGGTCTGACTATCACTTGCTGTCATTCTGTATATTTCTAATGTTCAGGTGTGAATTTTGTTGCTAGTGTAGTCAAAACAGCACTACCCACCCACAAGAGAGAAGGTATCGCCAGACTTGGGGAAACCCTGAGGTTTGCAAAAGTATAAAAAGTCCTTATTGGGGGAAATTCTGCAGTGGGGAGGACATTAGAAAACAGTGCAAGGAAGACAGCATTCTCAGTGGCATTGGAATACTGATTGCCCTTTGCAACGGGAAATGGCATATGGAGGTAGAGAACAAAAGACAGTATTTATTGTGGAGGAGGGAATGGCTGGCTGGCTGGAACCCTGATCAGGAGCACTCATGAGGGCAACTTTCTATTGCAGATTCCATATCTGTTACTCTACACTCTTTGATTTCTTTAAATACTAATCATCTGCTGGCTACTATAGAAGTTAGCTAAGCCAACTATGGAACTAGTCTCCCCCCTCCCTTTCCTCCCTTTTCAGAATAGCATTGAGAGTGACAAGTATATGAACCTTCATTTGAGCTCTAGTTACCGAGTTGTTCTGGTTTCATTTGTCATGTTGAAGCTAAATTATTGTGATGTACCATGAAAAAGGACTGTACCTCCAGATTGTAACGAGGTCAAAATGTGTTTCTGAATTTAACTGCTGCTTATTTAAACAGTCTTGTGATGTAGTTCTGAATGTGTTTGACTGTTTCCTGTATCTTCAATGTATATATTTTTACTGCAAATGACTAAAAAAAAGGACCAGTGTCATGTGTTAAGAGCAAGCAGTACTTCTAGGAAGGTTTTTGTTTTCAGCTAGTAATATTTAGGGTATATAGAAACTTATGGGCAGTATTACAAAGCTGAGTGAGTTTACCCAAAATGAAAACAAAATGATTCAGCCCTGTATTATTACTAAAAAAGTGTCATAACCCACATTAGAGGAGGAGCTGTTGTTGTTGTTATATTTTATTTATACCCCACCCATCTGGCTGGGTTTTTTAAGTGGGCTGCATAGTTAAAACACACTGGGTTGTATTCATCTATCATAAAGTAGACCAGGAGACTCACAGAAAAACTTCCAAGAACTTGGAGAAGTTCATGCAATAGAAGGAGCTTCAGGGGCCCAGGTCCCTGTGTGTGTGTGTGTGTGTGTGTGTGTGTGTGTGTGAAGAGAGAGAGAGAGAGAGAGAGAAATATATATGTATACGGTATATCCCTCACTTTCCATCATGAAGGTCTCAAAGTGGCTCACAACAATAAAGTATACAGCATGCAAAATTTAAAACAGAAATTTAATCTAAAAAAAACCCCACGTAAATTTAACCTCAAAAATTTTAAACCTTGAGAATTTTAAATCCCCCCCCCCCCGCCACAATGTAAAACATATGAACATTCAGGGTGCATAGTTTTAATCAGTCAGCTGAAACTGACTCCTGTCTGAAACCCCAGGAAGCCACTGTCAGTCAGTGCAGACAATACTGACCTAAATGGACCCATTGGTCTGGCTTGCTATAAGGCCACTTCCATGCCTTAACTTCCTGTGCTCCATGTTAAGTGTGCCTCTAATTAAAACCCCAATAAAACCCCACAAACCCTTGCATTAAAAAAGAAGCAACAAACATCCAAACCTTCCTGTTTAAATTTTTTCTGGCAGGGAAGTGATACAATTCATTCTAGAAATACTGAGTTAATGCTTTCAGTTTTTCTGGGGCTTTTTAATTTTTTTTTGTCTTCCGCTGTATCTTGTGTCCCCCTCCTTTGTCCCACATTGCACCCGAATTTCGTTAAGCGACGTCAGTGGTGGCAGCAGCTCTGAGGCTTGGCGCACAGCAATCTGTTAAGGAGATAAATAATCTGCCTTGGCATGACACTCCTACTCTCCTCTTTAATTTGTCTTACACAAGGAAAATTATAATTAAATCATTCAGGGTAAACCCTTGAGTACAGAGAGGGGGAAAAACACACTTTGGTAAAGATTGCCAGTAGAGACCAACTTCCCTGTTGTGCTGTGTAGAGACATTTATCAATATTCAACACTGTTAAAAGGAGAACATTTTCGTGCAATTTGTGAGGCGGATGCCAAAGCTGAAATCAAGGCTTGTTAAGATTCTTTCCCCTGTGCAGTCATGAGCGTTTGGCGTCGTTAGCGTTACGCTCTGACTGCATGTTTCCAGGCTTGGATTTTGCTCAGACAATTTAATAATGTTTATTGTGCTGATTATATACATACATATAAATTCACTCAATGCAGTAAACCTACCTCAGTCATTTCTTTCCTAAGGGAAATGGCAAAGCTATAGATACTTGCGTTCACAAAGAGTAAGCAAAAGCAAAGCCATTAAGTAGTATGCAAACCTCTCATCTTTTCAGCATTTGGTTTTCTGCTACAGAAGAACTTAACACCTAGCAAAGCGGCAAATAAGAAGCTTTGTTGTTGTTGTTGTTTGAATACCACCCTTCATCCAAAGATCACGGGGTGGTTCACAGCAAAAAAAAGCCACAAAATGAAAACACAAAATACATAAACAAAAACAAACCAATAACTGCTCCCCCTCCTGCCGCCGCCCCATTCCACAAGCACATTTATAAGGACATAGAACGTTAATCAGCAAAGGGCCTGGCTATAGAGAAACATTTTTTTCCTGGCGTCTAAAGATACGTAATGCGGGTGCCACGCAAGCTTCCTTAGGAAGAGCATTCCATAAATGGGGAGCCACTGCAGAAAAGTCCCATTCTCGTGTTGCCGCCCTCCAGACCTCTTGTGGGGGAGATGCACGAAGCAGTGGCTCAGATGATGATCACAGGGTCTGGGCCAGTTCATATGGGGAGAGGCAGTCCTTGAGGTACTGCGGTCCTGAGCTGTTTAAGACTTTATAGTTCAAAACGAGCACTTTGAGTTGGGCCTGGAAACTAAATGGCAGCCAATGCAGTCAGGTCAGGAACGGTGTAATATGCTCGAACCGTTTCACCTTGGTGAGCAGCATGGCCACCAAATTCTGCACCAGCTGTCACTTCCAAACCATCTTCAGAGGCTACACATAACACGTTGAAGTATTTTAACCTAGAGGTTTCCAGATCATAGATGGCAGACGTTAGGCCATCCCTGTCCGGATAGGGATGCAGCTGGACTACCAGTCAAAGCTGATGGAAGGCAGTCCATGCTGCTGAGGCCACCTGAGCCTCAAGTGACAGCAAAGGGTACCCCCAACCTGTATACCCAGTCCTTCAGGAGGCAAGTAACTCCATCAAGAGCAGGCAACCTTCCGTCCATTTGGTCTAGGTCTTTTTTTAAAAAAGACCATTCCGCCTCAGTAGGCCAGCTATATTGTCTCCTCAGATATTAAATTGAAGCAAGTGTAAAACGACCATTTGGGTCATTAGATATCTAGGCTTCAAGCCTTCACTTTTACAGTAATTATAAAGTCTGGGAAGTTTGTTAAAATCTTTTTTTTATTAAATTCATCAGCATTTTTTCATTCACATAAAGCAGGGTTGAAATGTTTTTATTTCTGGGGTGGGGGCTTATATTTAGAAACAACTGTGTAACCACACCCTATATGCAAGTTGAAAAGGAGATGGCTACATCTTCGAAGATGCCCTTCATAATTTGCGGGAATCAGAGATTTCCCCAAGGACACTCAACCTGACTTTAAAGGACGTGTTGGTATAGAAAGCCTGTATACAAAACAGAAGATGTTTATCTGTTTGCAACTCCTCATGTCTTTCCCAAAACACCTCTTTTGGTATAGTGTCAAAGGCAGACTTGAGATATAGGAAGGCTACATACGAAGTCTGAGTGTGATTGACGTATATTTTTGCGTAAGATAATCAAAAAGGAAGTTGTGATCGCTTGTAGATGCAGCAGTTTGGATACTAGTTATCTAACTTAGGCAGGAGATATCTAGCTCACATCTCCCACTTTCTGAGGTAATCTAAGGGGAGCTTTGAAAAGCTCACCCTTCTACACTCATAACGGGTGATTGTTTATAAAGTGATTGCCAGTTCATTTTGGTTCTATTTACCAGGGGGAGAAATCAGGAGTTAGACATAAATTGCATTGTCTTTTAATATATAGAGGAGATGCCTCTATAAACATGACTTCTGAATTATTGTACCTTATTCTGTGGGCCTTAGAATTCTGGGCTGACCAAAAAAGCATCTACTGAGGTTTGCCTCGTTGTGCAAAAAATAAATAAATCCCACCACTTGGTACAAATCTTTGCAACAATGGTTGCACTTCATGAAGTTGGGTTGAGACTGTGGGTTGCATCCAATGCTGGTCCTACTCAGAGGAGGCCCAACTGAAGTTAATACACAATACTAATTTAGGTTCACTAATTTCTGTGCATCTACTGTGTGTAGAACTTAGTTGGTCCATCCCTGCCTCTTGTTTGATAGTTTGATGGGTGCAAACATTTTCCAGCAGGGAGCAGGAAAGCTGTGCTAAACCATGGCTTAACATTACAAACTCCAGTTAATCTTCAACTATGGGCATTAAAAGCAAGCCACAGTGGAAACAAGCCACCAAAGCCAATATAAGAAAGCTGGCTTGTTTTCATGGATCAATCACAATTTAGGATTTGGGCATAATGCAGAAGGAGAAGTTCCCAATCTCTTCTTCATGTCCACCCTGGAGAGAGAAGAGAGAGAGAGCCTGTGTGGCACTGTGGCTCATTCTCAGAATACTAACTCATGGTTAAGCATTGGGCACTTCATAAAAATGCCTTCTCAATGTTGCCATAATAAAACAAATGCCCACTCTATTCTGTGATAGTAATACAGTAGTACCGCTCTATTCTGCCTTGGTCAGACCGCACCTGGAATTGTATGTCCAGTTCCGGGTGCCACAATTTAAGGAGGGTATTGATAAACTGGAGAATGTGCAGGCTAGCCAAGGTGATGTAAGAGTTTAGAAACCCAGCCTATGTTTCTATGATCCTCACTAGCACTTGAACAAATGACTGTTACTTTTCCAATCACTTTCATTTTTAAGAGTTGGGTCATCTTATTTGAATTATGCACCTACCTCTTTCTGTTTCCCATAGGTATTTCATTGCTTTTATTTTTTAAAAAAAGTTTACAAACCTTTTTCAAAACATTTATATTCTCAATCAGCTAAATTATTATTTCATAATGTCTCCCACCAGCTCACTTCTCCACCAGCTTACCTTTTAGCATGGCAATCATATCTCTCAAGATCTCCAACAAATTAGTTACAACTGACCTCTTTCTCATCAGTCCATGTTGAAAACCTTTAATCACATTAGGCGTTCTAGTGCATTCCCATGTTGAATTCTGCAAAATTGTGCATCTTCATTCTCACCCCTCCTTTCCCCTTCCTCCCACCTTGCATCCTCAAGTGATGTTCAGCTAACCAGTCTGTAATTGCTTCTTACATCACGTGGCTGTTCTTTGGATGAGAGTGTTAGGTTTGTCACTTTATAGTTCTCAGGAATCTGACCTGACACTAGAGAACCTCTGAACTGGAATGGTTCACTGGTTTCTGGTCAGATATAATAATGATCATTTATTCCATTTTCTAAGCACTATATCCAAAGCAGTATATCCAAAGGCACTTTAAATAGACTGGGTGAATCTTGGCAGACGCTGAACAGAACTTTTCCAAATTTTAGCATATGTATTGTTTTATACTTCCATCTGGCCAACAGATATCTGAGTGCTTTGTATATTGCCACCCTTTTCTTGCCACTAAGATACTTACATGTGTCTCTAATATAACTTGCTGGTGTTTTTGCATACTGGTTGCTGGTGGCTTACAGCTATTGTGTATACATAAATCTGATTTAGCTCTCCAGCCAAATTTGCAAACAAGCAATGCTATCTGTGGAGACAAATGTTTTGTAACCCCATCCATCGCAGAACTAGATTACATGGGCACAATCCGCTCAGTGTTACACAATCTTATGACAACCCCCCCCCCCAAACTGGAGAGATTTCAACATGTGCTTACCCCCCTCAAGTAAATCAATGTGATGTTCCAAGTGCTTGACTTTGGCTGAACTGTGAAACGGAAATAAGACAATTTTAAAAGCATGAGAAGAAATATGCCTTTCATTTTTATTTGCATGCAGTTTAACCATTTTCACTGGTTGTGTCGAGACATGTTAACTTTTCAAAACCTTTCAAAAAAGAGCAGGGCAGCGAGAAAAACTAAACAAAACCCAGACAAACCTCTGAGGAAACAGGGAAATAATTTAAATAAGCTTAATAGCTATGAATCACACTTCTAAAGGTGACTTCTATTTAACATTGTAGCACGTATATTATGTATTCTGTTTCAGGGTGTAATCCTGTTCCTGTAAAAATCAGTGGTGAAAACCCTATTGATTTTTAATGTATCAGAATTGTAGACTTTAAAATAATGACTTCAGAACAACTGGACCACTTTTAAGCAGTATAAACATGATCCATTGCACCAGACTTTAATGCTAGAACTGGTTAATAAAATAACCCCCATTGAATTCAGTGGGACTCCCTTCTGAGTAGACATGGTTAGGATTGTGCTGCAAGTTGGATATCACCCAGTGCCTTTTCCTTGACTTCCTTTATTTTCTAGAGTTCGATTCTGTTTCTGGCAGTTATTTAAGAAGTGCTAATATTAGTATTTAGTAGGTACACTCCTTACAGTCCTATTTTATACCAAATGAAATGAGCTTACACAAAAGCATATGGAATAAGAAATTAAAACTGTAAATAATAGATTACATTCTCGGAGCACAAAATTGCTTATACCTGTTGGATGTTGTCTTTTTCTGACTGGTGTAAACAAAAGAAAGAGCTGCTCCTTTAGGAAGGTGCCTAAAGGAATAGAGACGCTTGCTGGAACATTTCTTTTAAATCTGAATTTCAATGTGTGTCTATCCGCATGCGCATTTAAAGCTAACGGTTCTGATGGCTCTTTAAATGCCATTTCAAATCCAGAGCATAGCGCAGGTGGTGCTAATATAGGACAGTCCCCTAGGCTCTTGTCGCCAGGAGTGGTACAGCTTGTTCAGTGTCTGCGTCCATATGGCAATCTGTCCCATTCACAGAAAAGACATTGTAGCTGTGCCTGTGGGTGCTGTGGTCAATGTAGTGTGAAAAGGAAAATTGTAACTCTCAGCAACCTATGCTATATGCACTTCCTTTTGTTAGAGAATCCAAGTTGTGTGTGTGTGTGTGTGTGTGTGTGTGTGTGTGTGTGTGTAATTCTCAAATACCCAAGAAAATTCCCAAATCTTGCCGGGTTTATTTTTCTGTTTGTTTGTTTGTTTGTTTGTTTTCCTTTTGTGTGTGTTTGTGTGTATTTTTTCCTAGTACTGCAGGGTTAACTAAGCAGGTTGTTATTTGATCACATACCAGTACGTGGTTACCTGGCTTTTAGTCTCAAAGGGTATCTCTGGTTGTTTAGAGCCAAACTTAATCATGACACAGTCAGTACTTTGGTTATTCATGAGGTTTACCCCATTCATGTTATAAAGTAAGATTTTCTAATTTTAAGATCGAAAGGTGTTCAGAAGAGAAGGGGAGATGATGAGCCCTGCCCCTTCTCCTGCCTTAACTCCCTATGCTTTATAGCTTCAGCCCCTACCTGCTTAGCTTTCTTCCAGTCTGAGCTAGGGTGCCTAAAGTGATGGACTGCAGAAAGGTACCGGGGGGGGGGGATCAGGGATCAGTTCCCCATACCCCAGGCATGGCCAGACTTGGCCCTCCAGCTGTTTTGGGACTACAACTCCCAGCATCCTTAGCTAACAGGACCCAGTGGTCAGGGATGATGGGAATTGTAGTCCCAAAACAGCTGGAGGGCCAAGTTTCGCCATGCCTGCCTTACCCATTCACACCTTCAATGTAGGGCCCTCTATACCTGAACCCACTATACCCTGCTTTTAGGCATGAGCAAAGCAGACCTAGGAGTACCGTAATTAAAGCAGCTACCCCATCACAGCAGACCTACCTACTTATACGCTGTAAGTCAGGGCTGGGAAACTTGTCACCTTCCAGGTGTTGTTGGATTAAGCAGCTCCCATCAGCCCCAGCCAGCATGGGCATTGGTCAGGAATTACAGGAATGGTAATCCAACTATTTTGGAAGAACCATAGGTCCCTCACCCCTGCTTTAACACAACTCATCTTGAAGCGTACGAGTGACCCAAAAGTTGAAGTACAGTGGTACCTCGGGTTAAGTACTTCATTTGTTCCGGATGTCCGTTCTTAACCTGAAACTTCTTAACCTGATGCACCACTTTAGCTAATGGGGCCTGCTGCTGCCGCCGCGCCGCCGGAGAACGATTTCTGTTCTCATCCTGAAGCAAAGTTCTTAACCCAAGGTAATATTTCTGGGTTAGCGGAGTCTGTAACCTGAAGAGTATGTAACCTGAAGCATATGTAACCCGAGGTACCACTGTATTTTGTTAGATCTCTGAAGGTTGTGTGTTTATGTCTTTCATGCTCTTAAACAGATAATGTACTTTGGGTGCATGTGTAAAGGCACATGTGTAAAGGAAAATACAGTTTAGCAAGTCTGTTTCTTGCTGTTTCTAGGTCTTCATCATTGCCTCCTGGAAGCTGCTGTTCCTTAACCAAAATTGCCTGTAGTTTGAAAAAAAGGGGGGGGGGAGTGCTTCTGTACAAGTTTCCGTTGAAATCAGTGGAATTTAACTCAAAATAGATTTATTTAGATTTGAGGTGAAAAACTGTCTGGAACAAATTTGGCCTTTGTTTTTCATTAAAGAAGGAGAGACAAGAAATTGTGTGTTTTGCCTTTCCTCCTCATTTCAACTTTTTCCTGTGTCTGATTGTGATCTCCACAGAAGCCTCTAGAAAACATCTTGGCATCCAGTGATAAAACCCTTTCCGGGGTGCAGTACGAATCCACCCGCAGAGTAGGAAAAAAACACATAGTCAAAGGGATTTCTTAATGAAGTACATGAAGGATGTGTTTTTAAAAAAATCAAGAAAAGGTTTTAAAAATTTACAAAACAGCAAAACTGGGTGGTTGCTCCTGCGTCCCACATTGCCATTATCATGCCAAATGTTGTTCTGTGTTTGCGTGATTATTTGTTATGCTGTTCAGATAAACACAAACAAATAGAAAGCACAGCACCTGCAATAGCATATGATATTTACACTACCTGTATGATTCAGCTGGTTTTCTGAAGAAATAGAGACGCTTGTGTCCTATGGAATCGGATCGCTTTTTATAACGTGCAAATGAAGGAAAGCATGTCATACACCTGCTTGATGGTGTCGTCTTGCTATGCATTTTTCATTCCTCTCGTGTTGCACTTAAGAAGAGTGAGGAGCAAAGACCAGCAGGAGAGGAACAAAGTGGGGGGGGGGGGAGTGGCTGATTCCTGAGCTGATCTGATTGCTGCTGTAGGAAAATGGTAGGACTTCTGTGTACAGAACAATACAGTTAATTTCTTTTTAATTCTGAGTGTGGTCCACCAATTATCCCTGCTGCACCACTTTAGTTCTTCTCTAATGGGACCTAGATGGGATTGATTTTTTTTAAAGCCCTGCCTTTAAAAGAATAGATTTTGTACCGTGGTTGGACTTTGGGGGAATGATTCCCATTTGACTAGACTTTGGGGCTTTTTCATCTCTTTTAATGCTGCTGCTCTGTTACTCTCTGGAGTGCTGGCAGAATCGGGCCCTCCTTTCATTTAAGGTGCAGTAGAAAATATTGTCTACAGTATATGACCATTTTGTGCTCTTCTCCAGTTCAGTCTGATGTACAAGCAGGTGTTTAAGTTCAGACATATGCATACTACAAAATTTAATGGGATTACTCATTTGCTTAAAGTTAGACATATGTTCCCCGCCCCCCCTTCTAAAGAATCCTGTTGAACAAGGGCCAGAGTTTTGCTTTTTTTTCCTTGCTTTTTTTTTGGTCCTCAAAATGAATCATATATTCAAGAGCATAAGGCATTTCTGTGTTAAAGATCAGTGAGAAAAATAGGCAAAATGTTAGTTTAATTAGAATAAAGTGATCCTAAGATACCGAATCAATCCAACTTTGTCTGAATAAATTAGAGAACTATGCAGAGAGGAATAAAATGAGATTTAACAAGGATAAGTAGAGTGTGGTTCTGATAGGAAGTTGAAAATCAAAATACATGTATAAAATGAAACATCAGCTTGGAAGAAGCAATTGTATGATGAGGCAAGATGAGAAATTGCAGTGCCTTCTTTTTATTAAAGGCTAATGTGATATTGGTGTTAATCACCTTCTTATACATTTTTTAAGTTGTTATTCCAATTATAAAATATAGTGCACCAGTGACACCAGTTAGGATGCTAAGAACAAACCTGAAGGAAAGATTTTTATTTCTACAACAAAAAAGAATACTGGTGCAAATACCGAAGTGAGCAACCAGAATGATAAAGGATTTGAAGGGAATAGGCTGTGAGCTAAGATTAAAGGGAATTAAATATCTAGAGCCTAGGAAAATAGAGGCTATGGGAGGCCATGATGATAGTATGTAAGTACATGAGGAGACATTAAAAAGAGAAGGAAGGAGAAATTGTTCTCATTAGTTAGCAATGAAATGACTAGAAAATGCTGGGTCTTAAATTCTCCCTGTCAGAGTATTTCTAATGTGCTCTGCATTCCGGGTGCCTGGGTACCAAATTGAAATAAAAACTGAAGTGATCAGAGGAGGGGGAAATGCAATACAATTAAATGGGTAAAGGAATCCACACCTAAAATTGGTGTTGGAATTTAAATTAGTTGACTCCTCTTTTACAGGCACAATGAAAAACTTATGAAGAAATTGGAGTTGTTTAGGCTTTAGTAAAATATCAGAAGGAATGCCTTTTTTTCATATATGTTACTGTTTCTTTGGCAGCATCCACTGACTGCACAGTTTTGCTATGGTGCTTTCGGGTCAAAACTGCATGTTAAATCCATAGTTTGGAGACCTGTTGAAGCTGTATATAACTGCCATGGGGGGGGGGGGCTGATCTGCCTCTCTAAAGCAGCTGTTTAGTGTTGGGAGTGAAGCTTTCATGGATGCCAGTGAGATCTTCCCTCCCATGGCAAGCATCAACTTCCAAGAGCTAACTTGGATTGAGAATAGAGTGCACTTTCAGTCCACATACAGTGGTACCTTGAGTTACATACGCTTCAGGTTACATATGCTTCAGGTTACAGACTCCGCTAACCCAGAAATAGTGCTTCACGTTAATAACTTTGCTTCAGGATGAGAACAGAAATCGTACTCTGGTGGCACAGTAGCAGTAGGAGGCCCCATTAACTACAGTGGTGCTTCAGGTTAAGAACAGTTTCAGGTTAAGTATGGACCTCCGGAACGAATTAAGTACTTAACCCGAGGTACCACTGTACTTTCAGGTTAATGCCTAAACAGGACTACTTATGCACATGATTGCATACTTGATTCTTCTTCACTTGATTCCTGTGCTCTTTAAGATCAGAGACTGAACGTTTTAATTTCTTCCATTGAAAAGCATAATGTTTTGAGTTGATGTGAGACAATATGATGCCATGAGTTGTGATGTTCCACTCATGCACAGATGCAAACCATCCCCTGCATGTTGCACACATAAAGCGATGAACCTGCCCTTAGAAAAACCGAATACTGTGTACATTTCTCATACTATGCTGTTCTTAAAGCCCTAAACAGCCTGGGCCCAGTATACCAGAAGGAACGTCTCCACCCCACCCCCCACCCCCATCGTTCGGCCCAGATACTGAGATCCAGCTCTGAGGGCCTTCTGGCGGTTCCCTCACTGCAAGAAGTGAGGTTACAGGGAACCAGGCAGAGGGCCTTCTTGGTAGTGGCACCCGCCCTGTGGATCGCCCTCCCATCAGATGCCAATGAAATAAACAACTATCTGACTTTTAGAAGGCATCTGAAGGCAGCCTTGTTTAGGGAAGTTTTTAATGTTTGATCTTTTATCGCTATTATTATTATTAGTAGTAGTAGTATGTTTGGAGCTGTCCAGAGTGGCTGGGGAAACCCAACCCGATGGGCGGGGTATAAATAATAAATCAGTAGTAGTAGTAGTAGTAGTAGTAGTAGTAGTAGTAGTAGTACAGAACATGTAGTTCACAGTGCAGATTGGCCAGACATGGATCTGGAGGAAAGGAAAGGACTGCTTTGGAGAAAACAAAATAAAATAAAAAAATTCCTTCCAGTAGCACCTTAAAGACCAACTGAGTTAGTTAGTTCTAGGTATGAGCTTTCGTGTGCATGCACACTTCTTCAGATACTGTGCACACTTCTTCAGATACTGTGCACACTTCTTCAGATTCTTCAGATACTTATCTGAAGAAGTGTGCATGCACACGAAAGCTCATACCTAGAACTAACTCAGTTGGTCTTTAAGGTGCTACTGGAAGGAATTTTTTTATTTTATTTTGTTTTGACCATGGCAGACCAACACGGCTACCTATCTGTAACTGCTTTGGAGAAGGTTGTCTTGGAAATTATGTTGGGGGTGGCCCTAAAGGACAGTGAGGACAGGTCTGTCTGGCAGACACCTGCTAGCACTTTGGACTATTTTTAAATAGACATATTTTTATTTGGTGAATTATTTTAAAGAAGTTTTCCTTAACCTTTATTTTATTAGGGTTGATGGAATGTTGCTGCATAACCCAGGAGTATTCTTGTTCTCAGATTTACATCCTTATTACATTTTTTTCTTAAATGATTACTGGGCTTTGTGTTCTGTTTTTATTCAGATAATAAAGCATTTGTTTTGTCAATCAGTTTCTGTATACAGTGGTACCTTGGTTTAAGAGCAGTCCTGTTTAAGAACGATGTGGTTTACGAACTCTGCAAAACTGAAAATAGTGTCCCAGTTTGCGAACTTTACCTCGGTCTAAGAACGGAATCCGAATGGTGGAAGGGCACCAGCAGCGCGAGGCCTCATTAGGGAAAGCGCTCCTGGTTTAAGAAAGGTTTTGGTTTAAGAACGGACTTCTGACTAAGTTCGTAAACCGAGGTACCACTGTATTGTAATTTGTTACCCAAGTCTTGAATACTGACTTATCCCAGTGATGGCAAGCAAGACGATCAAGGGTCTGGAAACCAAGCCTTATGAGGAATGGTTGAGGAGTTGGATATGTTTAACCTGGAAAAGAGGAGACTGAGAGGAATATCTAAAGGGCTGTCACATGGAGGATGGAGCAAGTTTGTTTTCTCCTGCTCCAGAGGGTAAGACCCGAACCAATAGATTCAAGTTAGAAGCAAGGAGATTCTGACTAAGCACCAAGAAGGGCTTTCTGATGGTTCAGCTGTGGAACAGACTCCCTCTGAAGGGGTGGACTCTCCTTCCTGGAAGGTTTTAAAGCAGAGGTTGGGTGGGCATCTGTCATTGATGCTTTAGCTGAGATTCCTGCATTGTAGGGGCTTGGACTAGATGATCATTAGAGTCCTTTTCCAACTCTACAATTCTATGATTCTAGTATCTTCATTGTACATACCTTTTTACCCTGGCCTTTTATACTATCTATCTACAGTGGTACCTCTGGTTGCGAACAGGATCCATTCCAGAGCCCCGTTCGCAACATGAGCAGAATGCAACCCATGCCTGTGCATGCACAGGTCGCGATTTGCCACTTCTGAGCATGCACGTGGCGTCATTTTGAGTGCCTGCGCATGTGCGAGTGGCGAAACCCGGAAGTAACCCATTCCATTACTGTATCTCTCTCTCTCTCTCTCTCTCTATCTGGACCCACTTTATTTCCGTGATGGCATGTTGTTTTAAACTGTTTTAAAAATTGTGTTTTAATTGTTCTAACTTGCCCTGGCACCTTGGGTTGAAGGGTAGGTAATTAATATAAATTAAAATAAATCTGTTTCTGTGCTATACATCTTTTCTTTTATGTTAATAAGCTCCAGGTTTTCCAGACACAGGACACCAAGGACTGCTGTGTTGTGACGTCTGTAACTCTCCACGAGATCCTAACTCTAATGAGGCAAATGGCAGTTGAGATTATCATTGAATTTAGTGGATGACATGCAGTACTTACAATGCAATGGTCATCCTAGGAAAGTGCAAAGTTTCTTTGTGGCTCCTGTCCACCTCAATAGTGTGTGCCAATAATAGCAACGGGCTCAGCCTCTTAAGGAGAACAAAGCTGACAATCACTAGATTTAAATTACCATCATTCCAGTGGCAGGGTCTCTGCATGAATATGATATCCTATTGGGATGTGAAATCCTCTAATTAAACATGATTTTAGAACCAGAAAGAGGAAAGAAAATGAGATGATGAGGATAATGGGCAAGAAAACTATGCATTTCAACAAAGAGCGAATGATAGGCACACAGGACATTGCTCCATCTTTTCCTTGGCAGATTGCTCAAGCTTGCTGTCTTTAAACTGTTTCAAATAGCCCAGTAACTCAGTCTCTGTAAGCAAACTAACAGGACATTAGCTGAACACATTCTTGAAAATTAGATGAATATTCTTATTAGCCTGTTCAAAACATCTTGTAACAAATATCTTGGGAATGCTGTGCACTTTTACATGACAGAGTGTTTCCTCTATGCTAGGAATGCTTGCATATATATATACATACACACATACATATGTGCAAGCATTTACTAAGATATGACCCTTTGCAACCCATTGGTATGTGACACATGTGGTAAAAACAAATTAAAGACATCTGCAGTGTAAAGACGTTCTTTTTAAATAATAAACCTATGTGAAATGCCCAGTAGCTGCCCAGCTTATTTGCAGAGACCAATTCATTGTAGTCTTGTATCCTAAGACCTAAGTTGTTCAGGACTTGTAAATTAATTCAAGGACCTTGAACCTGGCTTGGTAGTAGATGAGCAGCCAGTGCAGATATTTTAACAATAGTGCCACATGTTGTCAGCCGGGTGTCCCCATCAGCAGTCTGGCTGCCACATTCTGCACCAGTTGGAGCTTCTGAATCAGGCCAAAGGGCAGCCCCACATACAGTGCATTGCAGTAATCCTGTCTCAAGGTTACCAATGCATGGACTATAGTGGCCAAACTATTCCTAGCATGGAATATTCACTTCTCTGTTGATGATGGCAGGGATCACTCTTCCCAATGGACTTGACAGGCAGGTTCCTTTGAAGCCATCCTGCCCTTGAGATTGACTCTGCTTACAGTTGGTGAACTCAGAGTAGACATGTGTAGGACTGCACTGTAAGTATATGTTCTCACCATGTGGTCAACATTCAGTGTTGTATTTTTAAAGATACTAGACTTCAGTATGGTACTTGCCAGATCACGTCCTGTTGAGATTTAGGCTTTCAGCACTTTTCCGCCTCTACGAAAGCTAGGGACCTATCAGGATGGTCCACCCTCAGAGGCTAAATGGATCCAACAAGTTTCCAGATGGCCCTGGGGGATTTTCCAGCTCATATGACTGGTGCTCCTGTTGAAGCCCTGGCTGATCTTTGGAACATCTGAATGGCTTGGGCTGTTGACATGATAGCCCTGAGCACTCCCTCTGTTGCTTTGTGGAGCCCATTTGGCTCGCTGGTATACTCCAGAGCTTAGTCCAAATAAACAGGCTCACCATCAAGCCTACCTAGTGGCAGTGAAGGCAGCAAAGAAGGCATGCTTTACTGTCTCCATTGCATCCTCATTGTGCCATCCAGCAGAGCTTTTCCAGGTACTGTGGGGCCTTTTACAGTCTGGCCTGAAGGAGATGATAGAACTGGCAGCAGCTCGCTGTGACTTGTTTGCAAAGCATTTTGATGATAAAGTTACTAGCATCCACCAGGATCTTGACTCCGCTGTTACAGCAGTTAAATCTCAGGGGGTTTCCAGAGCACTGTCTAGTCCTGTTGTGTTGGATAGGTTTCAGTTAGTAAGGCTTGATGATGTGGACAAAGATAACTTGGATCGGTCAGGATGACCACTTGTGCTCCTGGCCCTTGCCCCTTGTGGCTGATAAAAACTAGCAGGTAGGAGGGGATAGCTGGCTGGGCCAGGGTGGTGATTAATGCCTCTCTGCGATAGGGAGTGTTCCTTGCCTGCTTGAAGGAGGCAGTGGTAAAACTGCTCCTTAAGATCTTTGGATTAAGGGTGGTATACCAAATTAATTGTTTATTTGATTTTTGCCTTGGGTTGCTGTGTGAAGACAGATTCAGTGGTATCAACAAAAAGCATGTCACAAAATTCAGACTACATTTCTAAACCCATTCAAGGCTGTACTCTCTGCAACCCTCTTGAGGATCATAGAATAGACACTGAAGGTTGTGCGGAAATTTTAAAGGTCTGTCTAAGAGTATAATTAGGCCTTAATGTTTTTAGAACAGTATTTTTATTGATATAAGTCTATTAAGAACAGTTCAGGGTTGTTGTTGTTTTTTAATTCTGTGCTAGCTATTGAAGGGAAAAATGAATCTCTTTATACTTTATTAAATGAGCACATACTCTACAAGTCATTGACATGCAGTAAGGATGGTACCTAACAATGCCATTTCTTTCAGTCAGTAGTGCACTTATAAAACAGTTTTGGTCTAGAAAATGTATAGGCTGTGCTATCGTGCGTGCTGAAAAGTGTGGTTTGCCATTGTGCGTACTTGAATAGTCATGTCTTTAGTGACCTCAAGGTTAGGCTGCTATAATACATTCTATGTAGGGCTGTCCTTGGGGAATTGTTCAGAAGTTTCAGTTGGCAGAGAACATGGACTTGCCTTTGACCAAGAAGTACTCCACTGTTTCCCCTGACCCCCTGGTAGCCCTACTGTCATCCATTCAAGAGGATAATGCTAATCTCTAAATCTTTGAACAGTCTTCTAGAAGTCTACCACTTTTCTATGTCTTGTGGCAATTTCTAGAGCCAGGAGCGCACCTGAGCCTATGCATATGCTTTTACTGTCTGGACGTGGCACACAGAGAGAGCCGTTCTCAGTAGTTTTGTCAGTTATGAACCTAATTTTCTTTAGCGGTTCAGGGCTGCTCCATCCATGTCAGGTTTCCTAGCCAGAGCCTGTTTTTCATGTGGTGGTAGGGAGTGTATTCCATTGTATGTGAAAGTTGCCCCTGTGTCTCAACCGGTATGTTGATTTTAAAATAGATTTATTTCACCAACAACAGGCGTATACCACCTGCCAAATTATTCTCAGATTGCAGCTCTGAATAGTGACCCACCTAACAGATAGTAATTGGAGCAGATGAGATCCCGTCCAAGTCTTGTTTGGGCCTGGAACCAAAGTTACTCTTCAGTGTATAGAATACAGGAAGCTATTTGTCTGACCTTTTCCGCTACATCCCAGAGATGGGTAGGTGTTTTCCAGTTATTAAGAGTGAATATGATTATCTGGCTCAAACAGCACGCCTGTTCTTTCGGCCAGTGTGAATCATGAATCCGTACTGTAATTTCACATACAGTTCTCTGTTCATTTAGACTTCTTCTACAGTTGCAATATTTTACTTTTTCTAGAGCCTCTTTAAAATCCCTGTTTGTGTGGGCATCTTGTTTCTGGTGTGCCTGTTTAAAGGAAGGCCTTGTCTGAGTGGGTGCAGGTCGCCAATATGAAACAATCATCTTCTTAAGGGAGGGGGGGGGAGATAAGGAAAAAAATTGTTTCACGCTTTTTGCAGCGACATGCATGTTACATTTATTCCCATATATGCCATAAAGGTATAAAGAAAACAGTCATATTTTCAAGCACATAAGTCACATGCCAAAGAACTACAGCCACTCACGGCTTCCTGGCAAATATTAATCACAGCTCGCCTTGTCTTGAAACATGCATCTTCCCTTCTCACTTGATGTTCATTAGGAGTCATGTAGTGTGCATAAAGCACCGAGGAATCAAAATATGGCACTGCCCCAGTATATTGATAATTTACTAGGTTGTTTCTTCAAATAAAGTGAAAAGAATTTTCCCCCCTGTGCGTTTTTCACATAATGTGATTTAGAGTAGATTAGAGCATGCATAGAGCACCCATTGGCTGGCCAATGGAGAAAACATCACCATTTCTCCATTGCTGCGCAGTGTAGGGGGCAGCAATCTTGGCTGCATCTGGATTGCAGAGGAGATTGCAGTGTGGGGTCAGTGATCTTGGCTTTAGGTTCCCATTTAACTACACATCCTGTTACTGGCAGCTCTCTTGATTTTACCCAAGGACTTCTGAGAACTGCTGTTGGTACTACTTCAGTTCTGCCTCTCTCTGTCCCTTATTTTCCCCAAGTAATAGCACAAAAAAGGTTTTGTTTTTATTTTTCACATGGAATTTAATTGTGAGTATGGGGGGAAAATAACACCGTCAGCACATGATGGCAATAGTTCAAGAAACATGAAGCATAGTCCTGGCATGATTGTTTTCAGTTCTGAATTACAAACCTTTTTGGATAGTACAGGGGAACGGGTCTTACTGATTTTCCCAATTTTTTGGTGCATATTTATATAGAGAGTGGGGTTTTTGTTACTACAGCTATATCTTGGGCATGCAAATTATGTTATTTTCCAAATATAAAATGAAAATGAAGATTTTTTAGGATTCTGCAAAAGCCACCAGATTACATATTAGAAAGCAGTGTTCATGATTCATAACATGAACACAGCTGTGCAGAATTCTATATACACTCACATATAGGGCTCAGGGGATGTTTTCATAAAATTGGCGAGCGCTATTAGTCTTTATTAGATATATTTAAAAAAACAGATTAGGAACTAGATATGTGGTTTGCACTGGCATTTACAAGTTGGCAACTATAGAACACATGGACATTTTGTCCTTTCCTTGTTGTATTTGTGTGGCTTTTGTGCTTGTGCTTTAAAATGTTTGTAAAGTCTGCCAGGTACTGAAACAAAAAACACAGACATAGCTACAATTTTTTTTCATTGATCCTAATGGGCTGCTAATATGAGTGCCTGGTTTCCCACTCTTCTGTTCAAGTCAGTTGATAACATCAACAAAACACAGTCTTATATTCAATTTAAAAACAGCTGGGTGTGATATAACATCAGCTGTAAATCCCCCTAGCAGAGCTTGTCCTAAAATGGACCTTCTACCTTCAGTATGAAGCTGAATTGTCTACTCAGGAAATAAATTGGTGCTCTTCTCTTTTTAAAAACTGTAGCCCTACTACTCGCAGCTGAAAAACAGTTTATTGAAATATACTTATATCACATAGCAAGACTACACGTAGATAACATGTCTTTATGTATGACTTTATCCGACTAATAATTTATTATTGAGACTTTGTCAGAGTTTGGATGTCACGATGAACAATGGTTTATCATGATGAGAACACGTCTAGCTTTCCCTGTGCTCCCTCCAACTCCTACCAGGGGGAATAGAGAAGTTTTCTTTTCCATTTTTATTTAACCACAGTTTGCTGTGCCATCAAAACTTCACAAGCTGTGGGCAATCTTAAATATGGTTTGTTTGAAACCACCCATCTTCAAACCACACTTTATGATGCTGTCTTGTTTCAGCGTACATAAGTTTAATCACAGTTTATAGTTCAGATGTAACACTAAACTTTGCTAAATTAGAAACGAAAGGTTCTAATCTTCACCTTGTAACTGTGCCAGAGGGTGCTGGGAAGAGTGTTCTAGCCTGGTGAGGAGCCTCAGCTAATTTACATTACAGTCAAAGTTTATTATGGCATCCACACAAAACAGTTTGCTGCTATTCTTATCTATTGAAAGTACAGAGGTTGTTGCCATCTCTACTAACCAATATAGTGGGCATGGATATGATTTGCATCAATTGATCAATGGCTATCCTTCCAAGGGGCTCAGAGTGGCATATGTTACCCATCGCTCCCTCCACATTTATCCTCATAACACTGTGAAGCAGTTTAAGCTGAATGATTGTGAATGGCCCAACACTGCCCAGTTAGCTTCCTGGCAGAGTGACGATTTGAATACCCCTCTCCCTGGTCCAAGTCTGGTGTTCCTTCCAAAACAAGACACTGGCTCTGTTAGAAGGCATCTCCAATACCTCAAAGCTAACAAAGCACGCAAGATAATCCCCAAACCTCCCAGTAACTAAACTCAAGTACACATAATTGACACAACAGCACATTCTTCCTCTTCTACTATGCCTCTCTTCCCCTCCTTCCTCTATCTCTAATGCGTCAGATGGTAGACTGTATACCCTTTGGGGCATAGACCTGTCCTCTTGTACTTCATGCAGTGCCATTGCACATTTGTGGAGCTATATAAATAAAATAACAGCAGCAGCATGAATGTTCTGTATTTTGACATTTTGACATTCTGACCTGCTGTGGGTTTTGTGTATACAATGGGAGGATTAAAATGTGCATGAGGGTATACTGTAAAACTATGTGATAGCTCAAACCTACAACAGTCTTTGTCTTATATTTAGGTAGATCGCACCAGAATCTGTTGTAGCCCAAGAATCACATGTTGCAGCAACATTTTCCCAACCAATTTTTCTTCTCCACTATTTCAGTGATGGACTTCCAGTTGCTTGAATTTAATTGCTGATGGAAATTAATGTACATTGCGGCAAATGATTCTTGTACTGCTATGCAAACTACAAATTAAATTGATTTCCAACTTGGAGATTAACCTATGCACTTGAAAAGTAATAGGTGTAGCATCTTTTTACCTATTTACAGTGATGGAAAAATTAGGGTAACAGACATAGAGAAATTTTCAGTTCCATTGAGAAGTTTTCTGATGCCCTAGACCAGACATGTCCAGCGCGTGGATCATGTAAAGGATTCTGATAGAGCATGATCAAGGCCTCAGGGTGCTCACAGCCAGAACAACTCCACAGGAACTTTCCCCACCTTTCCAGCTCTAGCCTAGCTGCGTTTACTCAAAAGTAAGCCACTGTCCCCCCTTCCCCACGGAGGGGGCTGGTGGGTGGGTTAATAATTTGTAATAATAATAATAATAATAATAATAATAATAATAATAATGGTGCCTCGCAAGACGAAAAGAATCCGTTCCGCGAGTCTCTTCGTCTTGCGGTTTTTTCGTCTTGCGAAGCAACCTGATTAGCGGATTAGCGCTATTAGCGGCTTAGCGGATATTAGCGGCAAAGCGGATTAGAAAAAGGGGGGGAAGCGAAAAAAATTGCAAGACTCGCAAGACGTTTTCATCTTGCGAAGCAAGCCCATTGGGAAATTCGTCTTGCGAAGCGCCTCGAAAAACGGAAAACCCTTTCGTCTAGCGGGTTTTTCATCTTGCGAGGCGTTCGTCTTGCGGGGCACCACTGTAATATAATACCCTGCCCACCTGGCTGGGTATCCCCAGCCAAATATAATATTAGAAGTGACTCCAGATGTGGTTCATCTCTACTCCTATCAGCCCCAGCCACCATGGCCAATGGTCAAGGATGACAGGAACAACAACACCTAGAAGGACCACAGGTTCCCCATCCCTGCCCTATACGGTCCCTCACATGCTTTTAGGTCAGCTGGAGAGGCTGTGCTCATGGCCCCACCTTCACAAGATCCTTAGGAGGCAGTGACAAGAAACAGGACATTTACCATAGTGGAGAAATGTGATTGGTCCCCCACAGTGAGTAGTTTTAAGAAATAAGTAAATACATTTTTTTGTAAAAATCAACAAGCATTTGGTTGAAGAGCTTTTAATTTTCTATTTTGCTGATCAGCTACTCTGTTGGTTGCTCTGTAGCTTATGGAATTTTATTGGCGATTTTATAGTGGTTTTGTTTTGTTTGTGTGTATCATACATGTTGGTTTTTGTATGCTGCTTTGGGGTTCTTTATATTGGAGGAAATGTGTGATATATGTCTAAGTAATAATGAAAACCCTTATAATTCAGCCAGTAAAAATATCATATTGCTCATTCTGTTGTTTGCCAAAAGCAATTATGAAGTAAGATTTTACACTGATTTGTAACATATTCATATGTGTTGAATATGACAGGAGGGGAATTGGGGGTTCCAACCCCTACTTGTAGTTAATGCCTGATAGAGACACATGCATGTCTATTATTATTATTTTTACATTTTTTTTTCTTTTGAGCTTGCAGCAGGCAAAGACAGTCAGCTGAACACACACACACAAAACAATTTGGGAGAAGAAATGAATGTGGACAAAAAAGTGCACCCTTCAAGATAACTGACATTTCTTCTTTTAAAAAGTCATTTAAGGTTATGGAAATTGTCAGGAAAAAATAATTTCCTTTGCTTAAGAGGTTTTCATGCAGAAGTTGAGTAAAGATATTTCAGAACATGGTTCATCAGTTAATGCAACAGATACATTTCCCTGAGCACCACATGGCCTGGATCAAAGCATCTCATGACTTGGAGCAGTGTGGCCAAATCATTGGAATCCTGCTAGAGTTTTAACTCTTCGATGTTTGAAAAGGTGCTTCCCACCCCAACCACCTTTTTATAAGCTCTGTCTTGGTGGCCTAGGTAGCAGTGCTGCTGTTAATGGCACCCTTCTATCCCAGTGAAATGACAGAATTCCCTTTTTGCTACGTTTCTTGTTAAAATGAATTGTATAGTTGGGAAACATTCACTTTTTGCTAAGAAATATGAACAGAACTGCAAAGAAGGTATCAAGAGGAGGGGATCATGCAGGTCTGTTGTGATAGGGTTAAAGATGCCGTAACACAGATATGTGTGCTTTTCTTTCTTTTTGTCTTACACAGTATTTTGGAGCACCTATAACCCTCAAAGTTACTTAAGATGCTAGATATAAACTGCAAGGGTATTTAGTCTTCCATATGCTGTAAATATGCAATTTTCAAACACTTTTTGTATCTAAGACATAAAGCTACACTGTCAGATGTTCCCAGCATTCACTTCCTATGTTTATTTCAGTTCTTAACAAAACTTCTAATCAATCAATCAATCAATCAATCAATCAATCAGACACACATAACCTGTTTGCTACAATCCCAACACATTTGCGACTGTTCTGTTGTAAAGCTCAAAGGAGGGCTTCCTTGAAACAAAATGGAATTGTGCGTTCCTGAATATTTCATTTTTTAATGTGTTTATACTTACATATTTTGCTTTCAACGCTGCAGCAAGTTAAAGTCATTCAAAACACCACCTTAATAATGCTTTCCTGCTTTTTTCCTTCCCCATCAGTTTATCCCACGAAGAACACTCTCATAGCCATCCGCTTTATGGGCACGGAGTATGCAAATGGCCAGGCTGTGAAGCAGTATGCGAAGATTTCCAGTCATTTCTAAAGTAAGAATATTTTATTTATTTTTTGGCATTTCATATATTTCATTAAGCATGAATCTACCTTCGGATGAGCTGAAAACATCTCCTGCTGTTGGTGGCTTCCTGTCAAAGGTGTCTGTTGTAAATACACATGATGTGCAAGTCATGTTGTCCTCAGTAAAGCCTGGGCAGAAGGACATTTCAGGGTGACTGCCAAAGGACCTCCCTCAACCAGCACAGTCTGAGATCAACAGATTACTGGGTTCAGCTCTGCTGCATGTGCAGATCGCATCCAGTAGTGTTTGGGTTTTTACGACAGTCCTCTGTCATTCTTGTATACCGTATTTTTCGGCCCATAGGGCACACCTGGTTTTTTTTGGGGGGGGGAACTGGCCAGGCTTCGGGGTGCAGGCAGCTCCCCTTCATTTCCCCTTCATTTTTGGAGGGGAAAAAGTGCGTCCTATAGGGTGAAAAATACGGTATATTTTCACCAAACCTTAGATCCAACACAGAAGCAACGGAGTCTATCCTCCTTATTTAATTGATTTTGTAACTGCTTTTATTGAATACAGGCTGGCAAAACTACATGCATTGTTAATTGTGTCACATAAGTATCTAATAAGCAAAGTCAACACTACTTAAATTAAATTCTAATTATATTAATTATATATATAATTATATAATTATAATTATATTAATTGAGCCCCTGTAGTTTGACACAGACTTCTCCTCACTACCAAAAAAAACAAAAACAAAACAGTGTTAATTGCGGTATAAAAGTTACCTTACTGACAAGTTGGTACAGTACCTGCAGGCATTCCATTTTTGTAAATTGTAGTCTGTTTTTTGTATTTACCACTGTCATTTTGGAAACTACCACTGACAAAGGTGTTCTTTCTAACTTCCACATTTCACATGTTGCCCGTTTATACACCTGTCCGCTTTTCTGCACATCCTCCAGCCTCCAGCTGGCCCCAGAGCTTCAATTCTAGTTGTGGATATTTTTGGATACAGTATTTTTGGTCTGGATTGGAGAGAGAGCAGCAGAGAGGGCATTTACAGAGTGTTTAGAGGATGCTCCCCACTTAACGCGGTTGTCACTTATGCACTTGGGGGCCTGGTACCTAACCCCCTGCCTAAGTGGGGGGACGCCTGTAGTCAGTTCTATGCCATATTGTCTGTGACCTTCATAGCCTTTCATAACTTAACTCCGTTAACATTGCTTATGCAATAATTTCAAGGGCACAAAGCATTTTTCAAAAGGGGCAAATCTTTTATAATGCCCTCAATTCTCCTAGATAAGAAAAGAAATTGAGAGTCTTGTTTTTGTTTTCTAGATTCTAAGAAATGAATATAATAAAGGCTGGAAAAGAAAAGAAAAAAACAAGGGTGGTTTTTTACACACAGACACACACACACACACCTACCTGTAATCATTTTGTAGTGTTTGTTCCTAAGGTAAGGAACACTACAAGGATAAAGATTTTAAAGATATATTCTGTTCAAATAACAATCCTAGTTGTCTTTCACTCACAGCTAACAGGAGGATGCTTATCAGTATCAGCAGATACATAAGCTATTGTACACATTCATTTCCCTGTTTCTTTTCAAAATAAGTTGCAGTTTTACACAAGGGTTTTCTGTGTTTTCTCTTCCCTCCACCCCTTGAGGCAGTCAGCCACTGGTTGTCATGCAATTGTACCATCAGTTAGAGCTAACTGCTACCAGCAGGTGATTCTGCTAAATCTAATGAAACCAACACACCCTGCATTGCCTCGAATACAGAAAAACAAAAACAAGTCCACTTTTACTGCTGTGACAGAATGGTCTCATTCTCTGCAGCAAGAAAACAAAAATGCAGGCAGATTTTGTATGCTCTGCCTCAAATATCTAATGTATAATATGGGAGGCAGTAGCAGGGCCACTGGGCTTCTTTTCTTCTTTTGTAGATAAATGCCATTCTTGGGCACACAGGTAGTTCTTTGAAATTAAAGTACATGAGGGCTGATGAGGTGTGCACCTTCTTGGCACCCATGTAGTAATTTGATATGCAATAAGCACTCCCAATAGTCACTGCATAATTCCAACTAGGGGTAGTAGGGTAAACACAATCAGTTTGGGATCCGTGCAATCTAGATGCTTTAGAGCAGGGGTCAGCAAACTTTTTCAGCAGGGGGCCAGTCCACTGTCCCTCAGACCTTGGGGGGCGGCGGACTATTTTTTTTTGGGGGGGGGGAGATGAACAAATTCCTATGCCTCACAAATAACCCAGAGATGCATTTTAAATAAAAGGACACATTCTACTCATGTAAAAACACACTGATTCCCAAACCATCCGCGGGCCGGATTTAGAAGGCAATTGGGCCGGATCTGGCCCCCGGGCCTTAGTTTGCCTACCCATGCTTTAGAGCAGGGCTCTAAAAGAGGGTGGTCCAGCGTGCAGCCTCATGTGTCCCTCAAGGCCTTTTTTGGTGGCCCTCAGCAACATTTGACATTCCCCTGCCACCAGGTTATAAGCGAGGTGTTGGGTTTGGAGAAGGAGGTGTGAGGGCTCTTGACAGCATCCTAGAGTCCTCCAGCCTACTTCTCTAACCCCAGTGCCTCACTTAGCTGGCTTTAGGAAGGCAGCACAAGGGCTGGGGAGGGGGTGTCTAATTTTGGGCTTGCTGCCCTCCTATACAGCAAGGCAGTGAGCAGCCCACAGGTTCAAAGTACTCTTGCAATACTGCCCTTCTCTAGAACAACCTTCATCAACCTGATACCCCTTGCGGTGTTTGGGGCTATCACTCTCATCAGCCACAGGGGCTAATAATCAGGGATAGTGGGAGTTGTAGTCCAAAACATCTAGAAAAAACCAGATTAGGGATAGCTGCTCTAGAAAGTGCATGGCTGAATCTACTGTTAGTTTAGGATATCCCAGTAAAATGGATTCATTTTACTAGGGAAACCCACCCTCCCGGGCGGATGAGAGAAGGATTCCAAACCCAAGATCCATTGCAGTGACTGCAGATTCAGCAGATTTCTTGCTAAACCCAGCAGATTCCCAGCATAGCTCCCTCATCTGGGTTTAGCTGGGGCTCAGATGGTTGAGCTGAGACAGATGGATCTTATGCTGGCATAAACCACAAAAGAGTGGATGTTCTGGAGGCCGTGAGGGATGTGTCTGAGCAGGGGAACTTCCTTTGGTTCATAACTCAATTCAGCTTGGTCACATGACTTGGCAACTCAGCAGAACGTAAGCCAGCAAAATGAATGATATAAGTCAAACTCTGTTTTAGAGTCTTGTTTTCCCTTTGCTAGGCTTAGGTGTAGATCTACTCCCAAGCAAAGTATGGAACAGGGGTGATTTGTGCTGGCTTAATTTAAACTAAATTGCTCCTTAGAACCCTATGTGGGTCACTGCCATATGGGAATACTATGCAGGAGGTTCTTGAGTACCTTAAAAAAAAATTGTAGTAGTTTAGTTAGGTTTTCATTATTTCCAAACTCTACACTGGTATTTTCTCGAAAACATATAGCTTGCCTGTTTTGGGAACGTTGTAGTGTTCACAATTCCAGCACAATGCTGAACCATGATTTGCTGTTATATCTGAACCCTACAGCAGCTTTCCAGAACTGGTTTTTAAGGACTGCCAAAGGGAAGCTCATGGTTTGACATTGGTTTCCAAATCATAGCTTGCACCAAGGCTATTATGACACTGTTATGTTTAAATTCACATACCATTTACAAACCACATGTCTGAATTAAGGGGGAGGGGCAGTTGAAAGTGAAACAGAGGGCAGCATAATGTAACGCCTTTCTGGTTGCTGTTGGGTTGCTGACTTTGTTTTCCAGTTGTATGCCTTTCCTGCAAAGCACAGATGGGCAGGCTTTCGTGGTAAAATTTTGCTCCAGGGTACTCCATTATGGTAGGGACGTGGGTGGTGCTGTGGGTTAAACCACAGAGCCTAGGACTTGCCGATCAGAAGGTCGGTGGTGGCTCCTGTTGCTCGGTCCCTGCTGCTGCCAACCTAGCAGTTCGAAAGCACGTCAAAGTGCGAGTAGATAAATAGGTACTGCTCCAGCAGGAAACTAAACGGCGTTTCCGTGTGCTGCTTTGGTTCGCCAGAAGCGGCTTAGTCATGCTGGCCACATTACCCGGAAGCTGTCTGCGGGCAAATGCCAGCTCCCTTGGCCAGTAAAGCGAGATGAGCGCCGCAACCCCAGACTGGACCTAATGGTCAGGGGTCCCTTTACCTTACTCCATTATGGAGCCTAGAGAACACCCATAGGAGAATGTGATATAGCAGTGTGTGCTTGCTGAGAGAATGCAGAGAAGAAGCATGTGAACAGTATGCACATTTATTATGGGGAAAGGGGGACAATGCAGGAGAATGCAGGAGAATGCAGAGAATGCAGAGAAGAAGCAGGAGAATGCAGAGAAGAAGCATGTGAACAGTATGCACATTTATTATGGGGAAAGGGGGACAAAATGTTTTTGTTGTTGGAAGTTTCCCTCCTGGGGAAGGAAGATGTAATTAGATGGGCAACTAACTTTGGGAAACCTTTGTTTCTACCCTGTAGTGACTATATGCCCATTTAACTTTAAGGGAAAACTTTTTTCATGATATTGGCAAACACCGTTTCAACATATTTTCAGTAGGGACTACCAAAAATGGTACTTCAAAACCCCAGTGGGGTTTTATCCAATATTATTTACATCTCTCTCTCTCTTCCTCTAAATCAAATTATTATTTTGCAAGAGTAAATAACTTTTGACACAGTAACCTGCATAGTATTCATGTGCATGTGTGTGTGCTTTGTGATTTTGGAGTGCTTGTAGGAGCAGTAGTAAGACATCAGAATATATATTTAAAACGGAGATTTTTGTCATTTGTAAATGGAGGCTTGCTGGTAATCTGCATCATGTGAATTTTAGTTTTAATAAAACTGAGGAGGGCTTGTGTGAGAGAAACTCTCGGCACACTCTGCAATGTTTTCACAAGTGTTTTTATCATGGCAACATCTTGTTTACTTTAGTTGCTTGCCTAAAACTACTTGGAACATGTTAAGAAAACATTTCAGGAAAGCTTCTAAAAGAGGCTTTTGTTTAGCAGCCACTGTGAGGCTGCTCAGCTCACAAAGGTGTTAACTTTCAACCCCTTAAGCACTTCCACATGAAATTCCAGCAACTATGCTTGTGGTTTTTGGGAAGAAAAAGTGCACATTAAAGAGATCAGGTATATGCTAATACACGTTGAAGGAAGGCCGGAAATCATAAATTGTTTCAAATGCATTAATTGCTATTATTTGCGTGTCAGAAAGTTTTAGAGCTGAAGTTACCTCCAGAGTTAACAAAACAAGAGACTTCTGGTAAAATTGGTGCAGTGTTAGAAGAGGCGTGTGTAGGGGGAGGAAAGCCTACATATATCGAAGCCTGTATATATACCAAGGATATGTATGGTCTTAAAATTTAAACACATGGCCCTGGCAGTTCACTTCTTCAAACATACATAAAATAGGTGGCTGGCTAAAGGTTTTCCATGCTGTTAATCTCCTGTAAGTGACCTAACAGGATGACCAAAATGTATGAAATCTGTTCTGTGTGAAATATATCTTGCCTATTAACAGATCTAAAAACACAAACACACAAAAACAGTTCATTTTATTCCTCAGATTGTCAGACGTGCAGAGTGGAGTTCAGATTTGAATGCCACAGGTTTTTACAGCGTGCTTATTAACCTCACTGACATTGTACGGAAGTTCAAGACCTTTCCAATAGTTGCATCACTTAAAAAGGTCAGAGTGGCCTAAATACCACACTGCCCTCTAGTGATGTATATAATATTAGAAGTAAAAGTTTTAGCGAAGTGGCCCAAAGATATTATCACAACTATCATTACTTTGTATCGTTTTAATATGGAGATAAGAGTTACTTGGTAATCCTCTTTTACTTCGTTTGGTCAGCTTTCCAAGTGGACAGATAGCTATGAAATGGGCATCTCTCTCCTTACATTGAGGATATTTGTTGTGTGCTGTGTGCTGTGTACTGTGCTGAAACAAAACCTCTTGTCTTTCATAACCACATATGGGAGTTTTAGGTGCTTAGTTTATGTTTCCCACTTTTAATTTCCGGTATCTAATCAGAAAGCATTACTTAAGAGACAGGGATCATCTTTGTTTCATACTTTTTATTGACACCATCTCCCACATTATTGCTATGTCTAAATGGTAAAATTTATTATTAGCAATAGTGTCACAAAAGTCTGAGACAGCGATTTTCCTTTCAATAAAAGTAGTTAAAAACCTTTTAGAAAATCCATAATTTTGATTGCTGGTACTTCATAAATGTATAACTGGTACTTTTTAGCTGTCTCTTTAGGGAAAAATGAGTTTTATCACCTGCAGTACCTGGGTTAATGAAATTGTATGTTGGAATTTAGCCAGAATGAAAGATGAGATCATTCCGTGGTACTGCTATTAGCAACAGGTCTCATATAAAGCTTTGACACTTAAGGCAAGTATAAGTACAACTGTGTGCATATGTGATTATTTGTCATTTTCAGAGTTCCTGTACTTTTGAAAGAAAATGAAAACATTACCGTAAAGGTCCCATGGTCTGAAAAGCTTTAGCAAAGCAGAAAAGAAATCTACACATGTTCATTAAAAAATAAATTTGCTTGCTTTAAATTTGAGCCTCAGTTTCCTGCTCAGCCCGTTACAAAAATACAACTCGCAGTTCAAATTTTAAAGAAGTGTTGCCTTTCCCCTTCCCATGTCTAATTGTTTGTGTGGATATTAGCCATCCAGGAAATCCCATACTAAACAAATACGAATCCAAGAGGATCTTGTGTTCTTCCACAGGCAGCTCAGGATATTGTAGACAGTTACAATGATTTTATTTTTTCCCTTTTTGCAACCTGGTATTTATTGTATTTATTTTATGTATGCTGCCTTCTTTCAAAGACAGAGAGTCAGCTGTCAAAACGGACTATTTCGGTCCAAAGGGAAGCACTTGATATACTCCTTTTTAACCTTGGCTTTCTTCACTTTTTAGAGAATTCTATATATGTATCTTTATATGGTGATAAAGGAGAGCTGTGTTGTGCCGTGACACAGAAGCTTAAATTCAGGCCTGTTACTGAAGACTCTTTTGAGATGTGCAAGCAGTGCAGGAATCCTGAAAGGCTGTCAGGCGAGGGTGTTGGTTTGAAATGTGCCTGGAATCTCTAACCAAGCTCACTTTCAAATACGGCAATATTTCCCTCCCTAATGCACAATTAGCAATACCCCCTCTTAATGATTTTCTTCTGGGTGCAAAATTAAAATAAACACAGCATCCCATTGAAATATAAGCTAAATCAGGCTAATGCATGAATCCAGGACTTCTCTATAAAGCTGTTTGGTGGCTGCGGTGTGTGTTTTAATTTTAAAGATGACATTTGTCTACCTGCGACTCCGTTATGTATCCTGTGGAATGCAGTGCTGTTTAGACACACGGCTACATCTGCATTTGATTTCAAGACTTGGAGTAGGTGATTTTGCCAGGTTTCTGATGTCTCAATTGAACAATAGATGTGAGAGTGCACAAGTGGTTAAGCTGTCCATTTTTAATAATAAATAATAACGGCCGTGTCACAAAAGTGTGTTTTTATGTTAGCCTGTTGTTTTTGTGTGCTAGCATGCTTTTTATATTTGCATTATCAGTGACATATGCCAACTTTCATAGCCATTCCTGATGTCTCCACACTTCCCTCGCCTTTTTATTTCAACAGCATTTCACTGGGGCTGCATTAGAGGCCATTTGAATATTTCATTTCCTATTAATTATGCACTGTGACTCTCAGTGTCATTATAAAAAAGAGCCTAATGTAACAAAGGATGAAAAGAACCATCAAGCAGTGTGACCAAAAGAAAATATTCCAAAGCTTGTCACGTATGACCGGCTTAACATCTCTAATTTGAAATCCATTGCATTCATCTTAAATTAAAGCTTAAGGATTCTACCTTTACCTTGTTTCCTTTGCTGCATGTTTTAGGTGGCTGAATTTTTAGTTTAAAATATTAATGGATTCTGAGGGTAGAAAGTCTTTTTTGTCATCAAAATATGCACAGCATTAAGTATTTAGTTATATCTGTAATTTTTGCATTTCACCTTTACACCCAGTTTAAAGACGTAGCTGTTAATGAGAACTGTGCACTTCAGTTAATAGGTTAATAGCTATTAACTATTCAGCTAATAATTCTCAACTATTAATCACCACAACACATACTCTCTCTTTCATTTTATTGGTGTTATGGAAGGGAATGCAGTTGTAGGTGTTAATGTATCAAAAAGAAAGC
>NC_138498.1:98062290-98174790 GCF_964252035.2 Podarcis erhardii
TTTCAGATAATAGAAAGTAGTGTGTATTCTTCAGGGTGCTCTAGTGTCATTCACTTCAATCATTTTTGCTCAAGGAGAACACTTAAGAGAACTGGCTATGGCCACCCAGATACTTTTGGCGGGAGGGAGAGTTCAAAGCGTTGGAAGTTGTATGTAATGTTGTGTGCCTTCTACAGTTTTGTTTTTTGAGCTACTTAAAATGGGTGTTCAAAATAAATGCCAAACCTGCATATGTGATATTTTGGCATGTGCAAGATTCTAATAATGCCAAAAAACCATGTGCCAGTACAGTATTTGAGACATGAAACACTATTTACTGGCTGAATTAGAAAACTATCTCTTATGAAGGAAGATATTCAAAACAGGTATTCTACCAATTTTCTCATAAGCACATACTTTTCTGTGCTTCTCCTCCATTTAATTCTCTTTTTTTCTCCTCCAGTTTTGTGCTATTTTATTTTCTGCCGTGTGAATGTTTTAGTCTATTGTGATGATCTGTCACATGCACCAATTTATCCAGCATCATTTTTCTACATAGATGTAAAAATATGTTTAGCTTGTTTCCTTAGTCATATTTGTATTTCTTAACAGTGGGGCGGGGGAATCTCTTCTGCAGAGTTTTGTCACTAATGTGAAACATTCATTTATTGAAAATACAAAGACCCATATTAACAAGCACTATTTGAACCAGGACAAGGGTATTATTCAAAAAAACAATAATCCAATTTTCTGGGTGTAGTATTTGGGCTGCTTTACTCATTCTGGTACTTACATATTTACTTCCCTTTTTGTTTATCCATTTCACTTAATGATTTTTTTTATGTTGTTACAGACATCTCAACAGTGAGCATGCGCTGGATGATAGAAGTACAGCCCAATGTAGAGTGCAAATGCAGGTTGTACAACAGTTAGAGCTGCAGGTAAAGATCATATTTTATATTAATATTTCCCAGTATTAATTGAGTCCGATGAAATGAGTTTTGCTTTGCCCAACTGTAATTTAAAGAAGAGCTTCCATCATTTAAAATTTTTGAAAAGATTGCCATCTTGGATCTCTATTCATATATAAAACTGAAAAGAAAATGGAAGTTTAAATGCACTACATTACTCAAAATTATCAGTACAAAATTTAATTTATCCTTCAATTTATTCTACACTGAAACTTTTTTTGGGGGTGTATACATTTTATTCCAGTGTGTAGAATTGGTGAAAACATGGAAATGGCTTGTACTGGTTTCCAGACTTGTCCAAGATTGGAATGGAGATTGTCTTACTCATCAAGCTAAACATTCATTTCTTTACATTTCATCACACACAGACACACACACACACACACACACATATTTCACAACTTTGAAATATATGAATTCCTCTACTATTGGAAAAAAAGATTTGTTTTAACATAATTTATTAAGGATTTATTAAGGGAATGAATTTATAGTGTATAAAGATGAGCAACTACAGTATGGTTATCACTGCTTTTTAAGTGTATTTAAAAATCCTTCCAAGCCCTTGCCTGTCTATGCCTTATTGCTTTTTGTGGATTGACTTTCTTTGTGTGCAAGAGAGTAGGCAAAAGGTTAGCCAAAGAAGACAAATTAAAAACAATGTTGTACATTCTATAGTTACCATTAAAAAAAAAAAAAAATCCATCCTATTTTGTATGCAAGATGGTAATGTAGAGATATATGGAAAGCCGTGGGCTAAGTGCAGAAGATAATTACATTTGGAATTTTACTGAGTTAGTCATTTACAGCTTCAAATAGTTATAGAGAAAAATCAGCAAAAACACACTTAAAACTTTTTGTTGTTACTTTTCCCAGATAACCATGACTTGTATTTTTAAAAATTCTCTTTTATCTTCTTATCTCACAAATTAGAATTCTTTTGTCCAGATATCCTCCTAAATTTTACTTTCTGCAAAACCACGGTCATGACGCCCTCTTATTAGTATTAACAATATTTTAATACAACTTCTTTTAGAAAATCAAACACAGCAGGAATGATAAACTTCAGCAAGATGTATTTTATGAAAAATGTTACATAGTTAGGAACAGGTTTTCCTTGCTGGCTGCAAAAAAAATGGAATTTAAGCTGGTAAGCTCAGAGGAGGTTATCTATCAGGAAAATATTACCTGTATATTACAACTTGAGAAAGGTGAATTTCCTGTCGTGTTTTTTTTTTTACATGTATGTGTGTATGTTTGTGTGTGTGTGTGTAGATATAGGTATTTCAGTAATAGAATAGCTGGAAGTTTAGCAAGAAAGGGCTTCACAATTGAAAGCACTCAAAATATCAGGCCTGCCTTAGGTAGATGGTTCCCTAAATTAGCAGCCTTGTAGGTCATTTATTCCCAGGATAGTAAACAGGGAGTTCTTAGGAGCAGGCCTCAGGCTCAGTCAGACGTCTCACTATATCTAGATATGAACAAATGTAGGATTTCTGGTCCAGTTGTTGATTCCTTCCTGCTGTCCAGACAAGGGAGGGAATTGGTGAGCTTATGGCCCACTCCTTTTTCCTGCTCTTTGCCTGGGTTTCATCTTCAGGAGACAATAGCTACTGAGGACTTAGATGACACACTGGACCAGTTCCTATCCTATTAATCTCTTACTTATCCCCATTAGATGCCAATATAATACAGAGATCTCCCTATAAAGTCTGGAGTAGTGATATTTACTAGGGACAGTGTGGGGAAATTCATCTTGGTTCACATTTTGATGTGATTCTCTGTAATCTGCACTTCCTGCAAATAAGTATATGAAACTAAACACAGTTTTGCTTCAAAATGTGCTAACAAAAAATGTGTATTGTCGGGAAAATGTGAAAACAATTTTTGTGTGTGTGTGAAATAGTATTGAGCATCAAAAGCCTGAATTCCACAGTGAGATACCGCCTGCAGTCAGGTGAAAAGATCTGGTTCCTCATCCATTTCTTCCCCTCCTCACCCTGTGAGAAAAACAAATACTTTGGCAGGGAATTGATAGCAAAGCTTGTTAGTGGTCTTTGGCTCTTGCTCTTAAGTCCTGGAAGACCTCCACTTCTGACATCAAAACAGTGTAGGGACATAATGAAAAAGGTAATAGCAATGGATGGACTGGATGGACCAATCTGTCAATTTCCTTCAGTTCACCAAATTTCTATGTTAGTTTGCTTTAAAAAAAAAAAGAAAGAAGAAGTCCCTTGTAAAAATTCATAGTTTTAGTGCCCTTTTTTTGCAATGCATTTTTAATATACTATTTGTGTAAAGTGCTGGTGGAGTTAGTATGACACCATAACCTGTCCCACATTCCAGGTTGGCTGCCTCCACACAAATCTGGGATTCCTGCATGCACAGTTACCGTACTTTTCCGTGTAGAAGACTATGTTTTTTTACTCTAAAATAATGTTCAAAATAGGGACGCGGGTGGCGCTGTGGGTTAAACCACAGAGCCTAGGACTTGCCGATCAGACGGTCGGCGGTTCGAATCCCTAGTTACATAATTTAAATGTTTGATTTAATTTAAATGTAAGTGCATTTCTTTTTTTCTCAATTGTAATTGCACTTATAGGCTGCCGTTCCTCCAAGGCAGTTCACAGTTTTGAAATACCAAAACAAATAAAGGATATAAAGTGTATAGCTTCCCTTTTGGAGTGGGGGAGGGGATGGGAGAAGAAAGCCACCCATCTATAGCAGGCCTTGATTTTATCGTTGCCTTCACACGTCTCACCTTCCTTCCCACAGGGTGGGTGAGGAGAGGACAATCCAGCTGGGGCAGGACCTTATGTCATCGTTGCCTGCCTCCATTGCTAGCCTTTACATTAATCTACTAACTTTATTCTTTGAGGGGTATTTTACAGTCAAGTGGTGTATTGTTCGATCAATCAATCATCAATCAATCAATCAATCAATCAATTGTGATTAATCAACTAAATATTCTTTAAGCAGTTGACAGGACTAGGGGGCTTCTTTTGGGGTTGCACATTTGAAATATTGGTGTGGCAACCACTGGTATCCAGCTGTTCAATTATCTGGAAAATTCTATTTCAGTGTTTTCCAAAGACTTCTATGCAAAACCTCACATTGGGAGATAATGTGCTTCTGACAGGTTCCTGCTTGTGGAAAATGCTCCTATACTTTTGGGTTAGCCGTCACACGTTACAGTTTCAGGCCTGAGTGTGAATGCTTTCCCACGGCTTAAAAATCTTAACGTGAGGAGTGATCCCAAAATACATGTAAAGTCAAAATTAATTAACTGATTAAAGTGAATAAAATTGTGAGTACAGATAAATGATTAGCCAGAACATTTCCATCATTAGAAACCTCTGTGAACAGATATACAGTCGTACATCGGAAGTCGAACAGAATCCGTCCCGGAAGTCCGTTCGACTTCCAAAACGTTCGGAAAACAAAGCACGGCTTCTGATTGGTTACAGGAAGCTCCTGCAGCCAATTGGAAGCCCCATCAGATGTTCGGCTTCCAAAAATAGTTTGCAAACCAGAACAGTCACTTCTGGGATTGTGGCTTTCAGGAGCCAAAACGTTCAAGAACTAAGCCGTTCGACTTCCAAGGTATGACTATATGTCCCATTAGTTCAGGAATGGAGAACTTGTAGCCTTCCAGATGTTGTTGGACTGCAACACCCATTATCCTTGGCCATTTGCCATGCCAGTTGAGGCTGATGGGAATTTGAGGTGAGCAATGTCTGGAGCTTTCCCATCCCTCTATTAATTCATAGCAAGGGCTGACCATAGTCTGTAGTAGATTTGACTTAACTGATCTCAAGTTAGCCCTTTGACTCCTGGGATTATGTCTGCTTGCATTGTCTGCAAAACAGGTAGAGCAAAAGGAGCATTGATTGACTCCTGTGAACTCTCCAAGAAATGCAAGTAGAAAATAAATGTCATGTAATAATATTGTACTTCCCGGCCATGAACACCTGAGACCCCCAACTTGCACACTTGGAGTTTTACCTATTATGTCCTCTGCAGCGCTTCCATCTCCAAGTGAAAGAAGTATTTAAACTGTAGTTTATTATTCGTCCTTGGGTATTATTCTCACAAAAATATGGATTTAAAACCCCTTGTGCTATATTTTGCCTTTTCTCTGTTAGCTCTGCTAGATTGGAGCTCTTGAAAGATAGCAGAGTTCCCAATTCCTAGAGAAGAGCTGTGTCAGTCTGTGCAGCAAAAACAATGTAACATTTTGTAGGATCTTAAAAACAAGCACGTTTTAGTAGGCACAAGCTTTCATGGACTAGACTCCATGTCATCAAATGCATGCAAGTCACTGCTTCATTAAAATTTCTGATGGTGACACTGCAAAGAACAACCTTCCTCCATATATACATAGGAAACGAGCTTATACCAAGTCAGACTTTTTAAAATCTCAGGTGCTGTAGTCTGTTCAGACTGGCAGTAGCACTTCAGAGTATGTAGCAGAAATATTTCCTATCACCTGCTACCTGATGCTCTTAACTGGAAATGCCAGGGGTTAAATCACCTGTATGCAAGACCTGTGCTCTAGGCATCTCAAGGCAGGGATGAAAGGCCCTTCTTTCGAACACTGGAGGGCTGCTGAACAGTGTCAATAATGCTTAACAAGATAGACCAATAGTCTGACTTAGTGGCTTCAATCGCACATAATGCTAAACTGTGGTTCAGTTCTAAGAGCCTTTGACACTCATGCCCAATTTTCCTGCTACTACACAGCCAGGAAGCAGGGCTTCGGCAGAGTTTAGTTTCTATTTCAATGAGGCTTGTTATCACAGGTGAACCAGGGATTGTGCTGGAACAAGTTAGTGTACTAGGCCATCTTCATAATAAACTATGCCTGTTTTGAAACTTACTGATGTTTGTTTCGATTCTTGGGAGGCTCCTAGTGATCATTGCAGCACATACAAGCAGTGCCAGATTTACGTATAAGCTAAACAAGCTATAGATTATGGCCCCACTCTCTTGGGGGCCCCCAAAAAATTAAAGGAAAAAAACCTGCTTGTACATTTCCAAAATATAAGATAAAAAACCAAATAAAATAAAACCTACATACAGCGACAGTGTTTTGTGTTGTGTGGGCTCCTATGATGTAAGTAATGGGCCTCACCTGCTAGCCTTTCCCTAAAATATCACTGCTTTGCTCATTGCTATATATAGGGTGCCTACATTCTGCATGGACTGTTACGTGCAAATGGCTTTAGGTACCTATTAGGTCCATAAATTACCATATAGCATATATTCAACACAAAAAACAGCGACAATTTGTTGACAAAGGACAACTGGACATATAAAGGACCCCATGACCTTCAGGAGCTTAGGGCCTCATCAAACCTAAATCCAGCCCTGCATACAAGTAGTGATCATCAAATGCAAAGTGTTACAATGACAGGTCCCTGTGTTCCTAAAGAGGTCTGCATTCACAACTCCATCACTCATGGCAGAAGGCAGGAGCAGCCTGGAGCTGGCTCAGATCAGGCACGGAGACATCAAGTGAAAACAGTGAGGCAAGATTGGGATCCAGGTGTTTCCACCTGTCTGCACATTCAGTGGGTAGAACAGGGAGCTCTGCACCGTTGGGGTAACACTTGTAAATTGGCCCACGCGGCTGGGTGGAGGGACACCTTAGCCCAATCTGTAGCCTAGCACTAAGGGGGTTATGCTGTGTGCATAAGGTTGAGGGCTTTTCCACACATAATACATGATTTTCTCTTTCTTCATGGAATTGATCCTTAAACAGTAAATGAAAGTGTGTCAAACAAGAAACCCTGTTTGCTATAATATAAGAAAAATGTGTCTCTTCCATTGTGGTTGTTTGCACTTTTGAGAGAACCACTGCGGAACTGCTTACTAGCAGTGTGTAATCATTATGGAATAGGCGTGTGCACAGTATGCAGTATACAGAAAACAATGCACACAGCGGAGAAAATTTCTCAAAGACATAATTCATAACACAGATAGCCCTGAAAGTGGCCCTCTGGTTTACCATTTAGTCACAAGTTAGAAGTGCAGCCTCCCCTCCACAAAATACCATTAGCAGCCACAACTTCCAGACCTTAGGAGCCCTTTATGGTGCCATGCTGATGACAGCTTACTCACTCCCATGGCTTAACAAGCCCTTGCGACTTCTTCTGGATGATCTAACTGAATAGACAGGAGTTGCTAATGGAGTTAAGGGTTTATATTAGTATTGCTTTTTGACCCGCAGAAAAGCAGCCCAAAGAATCCGTTCATTCTTTGTTTTATGTTTTTGTCTTGAAACCAGAAGTCTTTCAAATGTTTCACTTACAGAGTCCTGCCCTTGCTCTAAATATCTGATTATCTGTCTTGTTCATTTCCATGGCTCCTGAAATTTATTCTGCATAATCCTATACCCCCTTTCCTGAGAGGAATCCCTATTGAAAACATTGTGACTTACTTCTGAGTAAGGCATGTATGGGACTGCACTGGTTACTAATTTATTTGTTTTAGCTCTATGTGTTTTAGCTATACTGCATATGTTTGATTTTGCTTTAAAAATGCAAATAGCTTTGAAATCTCTTGAAATGTAATACATAATTTTAAAATGAATAAATACACCTGTCTAAATATTTTAAAACCTGAGTAGAAAGCTTGGAATACAGGTAATCCAGCAGCCTTTATTGTTGCATAATGCTTTGCTCAAAGGCCCTAACCATACAGATGTGTATTTTGTGCTTTGAGGTCCATGCTCCAGCAAAAGAACCATCTCAATTGTCTTTTGAGTTTCAAAACTTTTTTTTTTTATGAGCTGCACCCAGAATGCATCTTGGTGGCCTGAGGCAAATGCGATTAAGAAAAGGAGAAGCCTTACTTTCTCTTTTCCCCCTCTTCCACAATTAAAGCTATCTCCAGTTCCTGTTCTATGCAAGAACAAAAGTTTGGTGCACCTTCGATTTCCCCCCCAAGAGTTGAGAATTAGCAGCATTTGTTTCATTCTCATTGAAGATGCTAGGTAGGGGGCAAAACCATTGGAGCAGTGCGGAATAGTTCCACAGGGTAGGGAATCTTCTAAGTTTATTTTAAAAGTTTAACCAAAAGAGCACACACTTCTTTTACTCACCGCATTTTCCTTTGTGCTTTGCCTCTTGCCCATGAATTGGGACAGGGTTGGTGAGCAAATATGATTCATTAATGTCTTTTAGCTGTCACGGCTGCAATGAACGCACTGGTGCCAGCAGGTCTAGAGCTGCTTCAGTTGAGAGCTAATGCATTTTGCTTTGCAAAAAGCTGATACCCAGCACCTAGAGTTTTGTTACAAACACACACACACACACACAGAGAGAGAGAGAGAGAGAGAGAGAGAGAGAGAGAGAGCGCGCACCATATAACATTTCTGAGAAATTAATAAGTTTTTGTTTGTTTGTTCTGGATTCTGTTCACAAAAATAACTTATGCCATTTTTCTTTCCTGTTTAGCTTTCGAAAGACAAAGAGCGCCTGCAAGCTATGATGACACACCTACATGTAAAGTCAACTGAACCAAAAGCTACACCTCAGCCTGTAAGTATCTGCACTGACAGAATAAAGCTTCACAACAGCCTCTTTTCCTACCTAAGAGCATAAAAGACATGCGGGCTAATTTAAAATACCCATCCAAGTGAAGACATGCACATTCTTCTCCTTTTTTGCGCCCTCCCCTGTGCACATCCTGTGCTGTCCTCAGAACTTGTGATACGGGTTAGGGGGAAATCCCCAAGCAGATTAGGAGGGGGGCAGGGGAGGAGGAGAGGGGGAACAATGCTCTGCTGTGCAAGAAGAAATCCTTGCACTAACAAAACGTTCTACTCAGTGCCACGCTGAATTCAGCCCTAAGTGTTTTATGTGTATTTGATTTGATTTTGCAAAAAGTAAGCCAACAAGTCTACTCATTTACCTGCGCACTCAGCTGGACTTTAAAGAGTAGACTTTAAAGTTATGCTTTAACTATTTTAGGAATGACTGTCTACTCAGAAATAAGGCCCACTAAGCACAATGAGAGCTCCCAGTAAGTCTGTTTAGGACTGAAGCATACATTTTAAACTAGCTCAGAGGCTGTTCTCCTAATTTACATGTATAAAATAAATGAAGAGCTCTACCAGGGCGAAATAAATACTATGAGGGATGCAGATAGCATGTACCACTTGGTCAGCCATCTTATGGAATTCCATCCCCACTTTATAGCCAGATATTTAAGTAGGTTATGAACAAACACAAAGTGATGAAGATGATCAGAATCATCTAATATTTATATAGCACCTATCATATTCTAGATAATAAATCAGTTTTGGATTCACGTCATAAGGAATGCTCGAAGGAGTGTGTCATACTCTGTTCAAGAAGGAAATCCTGAACAGTTTGCAAGATTATGAGCAGAAAGCAACACTTGTTGTTTAGTTGTATCCGACTCTTCGTGACCCCATGGACCAGAGCACGCCAGGCACTCCTGTCTTCCACTGCCTCCCACAGTTTGGTCAAACTCATGCTGGTAGCTTCGAGAACACTGTCCAACCATCATGTCCTCTGTCGTCCCCTTCTCCTTGTGCCCTCCATCTTTCCCAACATCAGGGTCTTTTCCAGGGAGTCTTCTCTTCTCATGAGGTGGCCAAAGTATTGGAGCCTCAGCTTCAAGATCTGTCCTTCCAGTGAGCACTCAGGGCTGATTTCCTTAAGAATGGATAGGTTTGATCTTCTTGCAGTCCATGGGGCTCTCAAGAGTCTCCTCCAGCAACATTACCCATCTCTTTTTTAGGTGTGTCTCTTCCCTATAGAGAGATAATTCATCGCCTAAAAGCATAGCCTAGAATAACTCTAAAAAGTTGCACAGGAAAAAAGTGGAGAATATGAGATAATGGTGAACAGCACAGTAGTTCCTAAACAGGTCCTACTGAAGTATGCTAAGTCTATGTGAAGTGTATTTGTTGGTGGAAAAAAAAAAAAAGATTAAGGGATGTAAGGGATGACATGAGAGGTTTTGAATATGAAAATGCCTACTATTCCCCTCATTGGTTCCCCCCCCACCACCTATCACTGTTCTAGAGCAATTTATTCTCCAGGGAACCTGGAAAATACACATTCCTTTCTAGGAAAACAGAGGTGCAGGGTGCTTTATGTTCTCTGTTTCAATAATATGTTCTGTTTCAGACATTAATTTCGGTCCACCAACTGCTCATAGGCACGCTACCATATTTGTGGGCTAATAGTCTTTGACTTGTATTTAGTTAGTCATGTGTTCGTTTTATTTAGACTGGTCAAAAAAGTAAAAAAATACAACAAGTAAACCAATACTTGACTATTGTGCTGTATCACTGCATATTGTTTACAATCTGCATATTGATTAAAGTTGACTATAGATCATCAATAATCAATTAATATTTGCATAACTCAGAATAAAATCAAATAAACGCAGTGTACCTTTAAATCTTACAGATCTTAAAATCATCAGGCAAATCACTGCCTTGGTTTATCACATGAAGCAATTAGGAATTTTAAGGTATTTTAATTAAAGGAGTAAAATTAAAGTATCTTGCATTTAAGATGTTTGCTTATCGAAATTTTTGAATGTGAACTCCAATTCTGACCGATGAACTACTTTTTTAACATAAGATCAAACATTTCATTAGAATCCCTGATCCCTTTCACTCTCTTGATCCATCTTATTAAAGGATTTTCTGCAGAGTAGATTCTTATAGAGTGATGCAAAGAGCATAATGGTACTCTAAGTATAATGCACAGTTAAGATATGCTTTCTCCTTACGTGCAGCTTTCCTGTAATCCCCTATTCTAAAAACAAACAAACACTAAACAATATGCATATGATAAAAAGAGAATTGCTTGGAGAAGCTTAGTTGGAGAGCTCCATCTCTCTTTGGTAAGGAACCTTGTTTCTTAATATCTGCAGCTGCTTTCTTCTCTTGGACCCATAATCAAACACCCACCCCTCTTCTCTACAAGGTGGTAGCACTCTAGAAATGAATTCAAGCAACATGTAGGTTACCTCTGCCCAACTGAGCACATACCCCTGGCCCACACTAAATACCAGCTTTATAATTGCACTGCTAAAGCTTTGCTGGTGATGCTGTATGACTTTGTGGAAAGGTTCTTCAAGGCTTCTTATAGTGGACATGTGGAGAAGCATCACCCATGCAATAGGGGTTATAATCTATAGGAAGTTAATGCGTAGTGATCTGACCAGTATCCGGCTGCTGAAAATCTGGGAACTTTTGACCATGAGCTCCAGCTGTACCAGTTGGGCATGCCATGATAAGTACTGCAACACAGCTAATAAACAGGAAAAAGCAGTAGGAAAAGGAAAAAACTGATCTAGGCAATGTGGGAGGGAGGATGCACTTTCTTGATTAGTATTAAAAATGTTTTACATTCTGGAAAATTATAGCTTTGATGGGGACCTCCTACTAAATTTATTTTTAACTGCTCTATTGAAAATTCTGTACCACTAGTCAACATTATCTCTCAGTTGCTCAGCACAGTGTTTCTCTATTAAAAGAAATAGGCATGAATATTTTTGACTGAAAAATTAATAGCTTTTGAATTCATACACAGCAGGTTTTCTTTTCCAAAGAAGTCCAATATCGCTGCACAGCACTTGTATAACCATTTATTTAGAGTCCAAGTCAAACCTTTGACAGCTAGAGCAGTGTTACAAGCCAACATAAAGAACTCCAAGATGTAAACCAACAATAGGCAGTCTGTGTGAGGTTTGCCATTGTCAAATACATAGATTGTTTGGATTAGTTTATGTAAATGTACTGTTGTATTACCCTTTGGGGGGAAAAAAGATCACATTTGTGTATGAAAAGTGGTTTCGTTCACAGGCAGCATTATAAATTCCTTATCCTTTAACTTACATGTTAGAAGTAAAAATTGGTGCCTGACAGGCCTATATTGTGTGACACTCTGTTGTTGGATTGAAACGGCCTTCTTTTCATTTATTGAAATATAGAAAATTTTATTATAGATACCATCAGATAAATCAGAAATTATTAAAATATGTATAGGTGAAGCATTCAAAAATTAATTATAAAATGTAGGAATATAGTGTTTTGCATATTGTGCTTTCCCTGTGAGGGGGGAAATAGCAAAGGCATCACAGAGTCTAGGCTAGACCTCACTCCTTTTAACTCAGCAGGATAGAACTTTGACTGGGAGAGATCTGATGACCAATACTGTAATGCGAAGTATTCTCTACACCCAGTAATTAATTTTTCCTTTCTCCCTATGACTGATGCAAGGTGTATGTTAGCTTTAATATCTTTGCCTATTTTTAAAGGCGAAAGTAAGAACTGATGCAAACTTACTAATAAAACACGGATGTAAAATTGCGGCTGAGTGGGGCTTGTAATGCTTGCATTAAAAATTCACCATCAGCTAAAAATTGAGGATCTGGCTGCACAATATGAGCTTTAGCTGTCTATTATTTGGTTGCCATAGGTGTTTCTCGTTAGTCAAGTGCTTTGGTCTTGACTAGGTACATAAATTAGCACCATATTTTGCTGAACTCTTTGATCATTTCCCAGTGCTACACAATGAATCAGGAGTCCATCCAACCACAGAGAGCAGCAACTTGTCAGATATAATCACAAGGAGAAGCATGTATGAGATTATCTCCTTAAAATAAGCAATCTCTTTGCAGCGTGTTGGAAGTGCTTGCACGTTCCTTAGCTATCATATATCAGCCACATGCTTAAGGTCCTGCGGAAGTGAGCATAATTCCAGTAAGTGCATATTGAAAGAAATCCCTTTATGAACAGCTTTCAAACGTGGTGGGTGTGGGTGGGGTGTACACACAAGGTGCTTGCCAGGATGCAAAAAGAAGGCACTCTCGTTAAGAAAAATATTGGTTAGGCGAGTGAGCAAGTTAGCAGGTATAACCGTGAGGACCAAACTATATAGGTATGCCTGTGGAGGAGGAAAGCAAAGCCAAACCTACCCTGAACTGGGTGAAAATTGTAGCAGGCAGTCAAGTGTATTTTCCAAAACTTATCTCTGAAACCCCCATTTGCTTGTGGAATTCACAGTCAGTGGATGGTGTGAAATGATAGCTCTTTTCATGTCTTTAGGACCATGGTGAGAGAAGCCTTCTTCCTGATCTCTTCTACACAGCCCACCTTGTGTTCATAACCTGACTGGGTCAGGAGGTGAAAACTGTATTCTTTCCCACTTTTTGTTGTGTTGATTGACTAGGCGGGAGTTCGGTGAACCTTAAGGCACTCCAAGACCCTCGTAGTCTTGCATACCTCTGTTTTCTGTTAGTCTGCTGGTTCTTCTGAGACTTGGGAGTGAAGGAGCGTGTCCTCAGATGAACTGTCAATCTTTGCTTTGCTTTAGAGGGGTAAGCTCAAACAGTCTATTCCATGATTTAGGGAAGCCCATCTTAAGATAACTGCTTTTCTAGTCACTCCTGTTGTGTGAGGCATTCCAAGAGTAGAAGTGGCTGGAGAATACCTGTCCCTGTGCTCAAGGCACACATCAAAAGGTGGCTGTGCTTTCTGTTACATCCTACTGTTGACCTGTAATGTCAAAGAAATATTACAGCAGTTCACATCACTATTTTTAATTTAGTGTCTGAAATAAAATTTAACTGAATATTTTATCCAGTATTCTCTTAATCTCTCTGACGTTTTTGTTTATGACAGAACTTGGAAGCATTGATATTCTAATGCACTGATATGCTTAATGCAATAGTTGTTCTATTATTTTCATTCATGCATGAGGTTCAGATGACAGAGGGAAACCAAGGCACAATGTGCTTTTCGATGGCACTTTCATAGCTACAAATTGCGCCTCGGGAAAGAGAGAAGGAATACATTCTTCTTTCGTTGGCTCAAAAGTGTTTTTTGCATACCTGGCAGTACATCCGTCTTTATAGAGCTGACATAACTGTTGGCTATTTTTTATGTATTTTCCTTTACCCTAACCACAGCAATTAGGATTGTTTTGAAATCCTGTTTTTAGCAACTGTAAAAACAAAGCATTAAAAAATAGCCTTTTAACTGTGAGGTAATGACTGAGCATTTTAGCTGCTGTAGCTGTATTTTATAGTTTGAAAAATAATGATATGTAGCAATAAAAAGAGATTTGCAAATGCAACACACAAAAGCTGTTTTTATATACTGTTTTTCATTAAGTCCCACTCCTCAACTTGGGTTTCCTTAGTATCCCTGCCAATAACAACACCTGCTAAGTGATTGCTGCCTGCCAAATCCTGTGTTGCGTGCAGAATATATATATATATATATATATATATATATATATATATATATATATATAATTTTCGTGGATGAAGTGTTAAAGCACACTAAATCTAACAGTCCCAACACACATCCACTTTCTGTGGCTTAGCAATTGGTGTCCATCTCTGAAGTCCAATTACAGCAACTGTTTTAGCCATGATCAGAATGGTAGAATCAACAGTGGAGAAATCGCTGCCCTAAAGCACCACAGATGGGCTTAGCATAGCTTGTATGATTCCCCCCCCCCCCCCCGCTTGAAATCTGCTAGTCCTTTTGGTGTGTTTGCTGCTTTTTTGTCACTGTTTGCATGCATTACCTTAGACCTAATGGAAGCCATTTTAGCTATTATTCTTTTGTGTGTGTTTGCATGCGTACAAACGTACATGTGTAAAAAATACTGTTAATGATTTATGCAGCAATGGTGAGGTACGGTTGGGTGAGACTTATTTTTTATTCCATTTAAGAACATTATTCTTTTTAAAACAAGCAGGAGAAAATTCAGGTTATTATTATTATATATTTATTTCTGTCCCTCCTTTTTCCCTGATGGGAACACAAGGCAGCTTTCAGAAAAAAATTAGAGCCTTTCTGAGTGAGGGGAGGGGGTTAATGCCTACTTCAGGTTAAATTGTTGCAGACTTAAAAGTGCAGTGAGAAATTGGCTCTGGTGTTATTTTCTTTGATAATCCTTTGCGATAAGAAGATCTTGGTCATCTGATTTTAGGACAGTTCACCCACCTATTATTTTAAAGCCGTTTAGTAGTCAGAGTTGCATTAGAATTGTCAGAAGATATTCCAGAAACTGGTGCATATTCCTACATTGACTTTGGTTGGTTGTGGTAATTAAACATATTTTTGAATTGTGTAGAATAGGGTTGCTGTATTTCAAAAAGTGAAAATCCAGACACAAAAGTTGAGCTTTTTATTGGCAAAGTTGTAGTTGAGCTTTCTTTTCTTTTTGCCAAAGTTGCTGAGTTTTGTTTTTTTTTTTTTTTTTGCAAGATCTTTAAAAAAGAAGTTTTTGAGCTATTTTTACACTTCCGACATGGGTTGCCACATGTCCGGATTTTCCTGGTCATTCTAGTGATTTTCATCCAGACACCATTTCCAATGGCCAAATCCTGGTTATGTCCAGAAAATTCCAGATGTATGGCAACCCTAGTGTTGGATCCATCCTTAGGCAGAATACAGAGCCAGCTATTTCTCAGCAGGAGAGAACAGAAATAGTTATTAATTCATAGTTATTGTCTATGTTCAGGTACAAACTCCCAACCATTTCTGAACCACACACAGTGTCACTTACTGACAACGCTTACAAGATGGAAACCAGTAATGCTCAGTCTGCTTGTTGCTGGACAAAAACAAGTAGCTAGTTGCCATAAATGCCTGGACAATGTAAGATTGCGCTAACACGTCCAAGTTGAGGACCATTCTCCACAATAATAAAGCTTGGGTTCAGATTTGTCTCACTCAAAATAAATTCTACCAGAGTGGAAGCTTTGTGTCGGTCAAATGCCTCTGTGAGCAACTTTTGAAACCAGAGCAGCATGTTTTTAAATAGAAAATGCAAACATTGAGAAATGGCGTGGCATTTCCATCAGGAAAGGAGACCTTCCCAGTACAAACCCTTCCTGATCTTTGCCCTGCATAATCATCTTTGGCTGCTGCAAAGCCAGAGTCTAGATGGGGCTTTTTTCATTGTTAATTGATGATGATATTAAGATTTAATAGTTTGTAATGAAGATTAATATTTTAGATCCCAACAAAAACCAACACAATTCATAGAGTAGTTCTGCTCCAGTTCACAATTAATAACTGAATTTTGAGGCAATGGAAGCAGTGCATTCTCAAGTGTACTCGGTGTAAATTCTCTCTGCTGCTACCCCTTTACATTTTTGGCACAGTGGCTGACCAAGGTTGGCCTCTTGCAAAATGTGAGATGCTATCATCACTGAGCAGAAGTCTGACAAGCAAAACTTCTATAGGAAGTGACGAGGTCATCGTTTCATTAACTTGTTGGTTCTGTCTCCCAACCATTGTCGGAGGTGAAACACAATGCCAGGCTAGATTCCTACCTTCCACCACCTCCCCCCTCTTCTTCTTCTTCTTCTTCCCTCTCAGATTGCAGTCATGTTTAATTTGGAAACTGGGCTCCTTTGGCAAATTAGCAATTAGAACAATTTTGTGGGAATATGTATATGTGTCATTAGTTTTCCTGCAAATTAATAGCAAGAGCAGAGGTCAGGCAGAAATTTTCCACTTGACTGCAGTTCCTCTGTCGAAATTTGGCACTTTGTTTTGGAACGGCCACAGCTGCTCAAAGCCACAGCCTTCCTCTAGGAACTGTCTTTTAATTAGTTTACCTCGTAGCCATTATTACAAATATTACTGCCTCCCCCCCCTTGAAATAAAATTACTGTTTCTACAAAATATTCCAGTGACATCTTGCACCATTGCACATTGATGGTGGGGTCATTCGAATGCGGCGTTTAATCATTAGATCACCTCCATAAGCATCTCCTAATTAGAGTCCTTACAATACAATTTTATCTGGTAATTAGCTGAGATTGGCTGCTTCCTCTGTAGCTTATTAGTGGCAGCCCAGCAGTGGGTGTGAATCGCAGTGTCATTTGTCAAGCCTGTTAAAGGAGGCATCCCCTCCCTTTACTCTTCCTCACTTTCTCTGTTTATTTCTAGTTGTACTACCTACCCTGAAAAGCCTAAAGAAATTTAACTCAATTCAGATTATTTAACTGGAGAACATTGACCTTTGGGCTTCCCCCTCCCCAGCTTCCTAGTAGAAACAGATTAAATGTTTAAGCTTTTAAACAGTAAAAACAGAATTGAACTTGTTTGAAATTGAGTGGTTTGAACAGTAATGATGAAACAGTATCCGTGCTCCTTACAGCAGGAGAGCCAATCTACTGAGCTTATGCAATGGAAGAGCACTGGAAATTGATTCAAATCTGCTTGTGATGTTTAAAAACACCTACTTTAACAATGGAGATAAAATAGGGTAGATTTGATTTCTTAGCAAGACTTCTCAATTGTACTATAGTTGTTACTGTGCTTTCTCCGTGTGTGTGTGTGTGTGTGATGGGTAGATGTCAGAGGGGCATAACAGAATTTATGCAATCCCAAATAAAGTAACTTAAGATAGCCAGTCAGGTGCATAAGTTAGCATTTGCCTGGTGTTTTCAAGAAAGAACACTATCCGAGGTAATTTCTGAATCTGCAACCGTCATTTCATGTCATTGCGCTATTTGAAAGCAAAACCTCCCATCTTTCTTCTTAGACATGTTAGCAGACTGTGGGATGGAATCACGAATCCAACCAGCCAGCTCTCGTTTCCGCAAAGTTCGGTTCATAACCAAATGCTGCTGTGTGCAGAAAAATATTGTTGCTGCCTCTTTCCCCTCAACATTTTGCATGCCAAGTTTCCATGAGACATGTGCTCCCTCCTCAGTTTTCCTGGGTGTAGCTTGTTCCCCTTGTTGTATAAGTGGAAAGGACTGGCACAAACCAAACATTCCTGGTGTGTTTTCACAGTTGCATGCGGTAGGTGATCTGGATGGGGGACTCTGGTGCAGGAGTGTCACCCTTTCTTCCCACATGGTTTTCCTACCAGGAGTAACACATGTGCCCTCCAGCTGCTGCTTATGGCAAACAGCTCTTTGGGGGCAAATTGCAGCTTGATAGCGATTTTCAGGAGGAAAGAGCAAAACACCAAACCATCTCTGCCCCACTCCCGACTACTTTTGGTTATGAAAAATAACATTCTGCGTCTTAAGTATGGAAGAAGAAATGCAAATGTAGTGTGTAATTTGGCTGCCCATTGATACCAAGGCATTGAGATTTGTCTGGCTACTGTGATAGTTGCTGTTTTTCCTGAATTTATTGGATTTAGATGAACTGTTTTTATTGTATTGGGATTTGGGTGTGGAAAACCACCCTGGGATTTTTAATGAAGGGTGTTATAAAAACGTTTTGAATACATAAATAAAAATAAGGTTCTGTAAATGGAGAAATGTTGCAGAGTGGGGCACACCTACTACCCTTTGCTTCACCCCTCGTATCCCAAGCTCTGAGATTGGTGCACATACCTCATTTTCCCTTCTTTGAGACATTTTCCAGAGTAGCCTGATACAACTTGAATTCTGACAGTAGTTTATATTGACAATTGAGTTAGAATGGCCCTCCCACATTGTTTAACCCAGCGGGGAGCTCAAAAGTAGGCCATAAGTACACATTCTGTACTGTTTGCATCTAAACATCAAGATTTCCATTTAGTTACTGTGTTTTAAGGGTCATCTTGTGTCTCTGTCACCAAATTCCTATGAGCCTTCATTTGTCTTAAATACTTTTTGAGACCTCTGTGTATAATGAGATCTGTGTTAATGGGAAATAACATCAGCACTCTTCAACTATGCACTTCTTGCAGCCAATTGTTGGCCATGTTGATTATCTAGTTATATAGTACCATTTCTTTTAAAAAAATATGAATATTGCTTGTAGATAACTGATTATTTATCTGATTAATTAAGTAACCCATGTAATACACGTGAAATATAAATTTTCTGATGTCCTCATGGGGCCCTTTGTATAATCTCTTAGAAAAAGGGCCTTGATTCTTAAAGTGGTCTGTTTTTTTATTAACCAAATATATATTCTTTAACCTTGCAATACTTTAAATGACTAATAGGTAAGATGCTAGGGTATAATCCTATACATGGCTGTTCAGAAGGAAGCCCCATTGAGTTCAATAGAATTTGCTGCAGTTAATGAGTATAGGAGTGAAGGCTTAATGGTATTATTTGGGACCAAACCAGGAGTGATATAAAAAATGTGTGAATGCGTTTCTGATTTTTGTTTGTTTGTTTAGTTGTTGTTAAAAATGACAGAATCTGCGGAATTGGATTGGGACCATGATGTAAAGATAATAATTTAAACCTTTTACATCGATGCAGAATTTTCAATGCAAATCATTCCAAGAGCTTAGTTGCTGAGGATAAAAAAAACACGCCCCCTTATTGTGCTTTTCTTCCATCTTCTCTCACTGTTTTTTATTATCAGATATAATGGGAAGATGGATTCGTATCAAAAACTGCTTCAAGTCTGTAATGATGATAATTTTGAGACAAAACTCTGATATTTTCCTCATATCATATCTATACAAAAATGTTCACTGGACCCAAATGTGAAGGAGATAATGGCTCCTCTTTCTTAACTTAAAACCATAGGGTGGTATCTCGTGCCGTTGTTGCAGCGCGATCCCAGTGGGGTGCCATCACAGCTGTTCCCCCAACCGCGCTGGGCGCCACACCCCCACAGGACCACCACGCCCCCAGGACGCATGCCACACCCCTGCGGGTTGTGCGCCAGACCCCCCCCCCCGCCCCCTGGTGCTGGAGCATGAAGCTCTGCCACTAGCTTTCCTGAAATCTGCTGTGGAGAATTGGGGGGGGGGACAACCCAGAACAGAGAAAGGGGTGTGTGAGGGGAGGAAAAGTTTGGTTGTGCAAGCATAAACCCTTGTACTAATGAAAATAGAGATTTGGCACATCTTTGGATACTAGTCATAGTAAATACTTGGTTTGGGGGCATTCAGTAGTATAAGTAGTGTGTTTTTTAAAAAAATAATTGTTAAACTTAATTTAAAAATACTTGTCATTTTATTTAATACCCTCCAGATGTTTTTGACTACAACTCCCATCGGCCCAGCCAGAATGGTCAGGGATGATGGGTGTTATAGTCCAACAACATATGGAGGCCGCCACATTGTCTACCTTTGCTTTAATGTGTTTAAAGCATCTTATTACCTTACAATGGAAGGGAACCTGGTGCTGAGTTGAAAGATGGTAGCTTGCCCTAAGGTCATGGCTCAAACGTTGTTTATAACCAGAGACTTCCTAGTCTTCAGTTCACACTCTTAACTACAACTCCACTCCTATGCATCAAGAAGAGCAAATTGTGATAAATATTTTTAATGACATCTCCTTTTGCTTTTTCCACAGCTGAACCTTGTATCTAGCGTCACACTTTCAAAGACTGCATCAGAGGCTTCTCCGCAGAGCTTACCTCATACCCCCACCACCCCAACAGCACCCATCACTCCTGTTACCCAGGGACCTTCTGTCATCACTACTACCAGCATGCACAATGTCGGACCCATCCGAAGGCGGTACTCTGACAAATACAACGTGCCCATCTCTTCAGGTAACTTGATGGATGTGCAGGGAGATTCTCACATTCTTCTCATTTATGTGTTGCTCGTGTGAATTGTGGGCCATGGTAATACAGGGAACTCCTGTACTTTATTTAGCAGATCTTGCGCAGAACCAAGAATTCTACAAGAATGCAGAAGTCAGGCCACCCTTTACATATGCATCCTTAATTAGGCAGGTAAGTGAGAACAAACGGAACAGCCTGCTGGGATCCAGGGTTGTACATATATGTGATGCTATAGACAGAGCAGATGAGAAGCCCGTTGGCATGCTGAAGCCTTTGCTATAAGGTTTTTTCTTTCTCTCACAACTGCAATACATATACCATAATTGCTTTTGATTAAGTATTACTATACGATGTGATTATTAGGAAATTCATTTCACACAACAGTGAAAATGAGCCTGTTTAAAGATGGCAAGTCAATTATCACAAGCTACAGTAATCTCTGATCCCTAGAATTAATCTGAGCTCAAAATAATTACTAAGCTTTAATCAGCTAGTGAAATGTTTTGCATTTCTCTTTGATTCTGCTTTATGAATGACTAATAAATTAATATTTCTGTAAGGAAACAGAAATAAAACTTAAAACAATTAGATAATTCCATTTTGAATTTTGCCATTGAGCTACTAAATACAACCATTAATCTTAGATTGTAGCGTGAAACCTTCTTTTCAATTTTGTGCTCAAGAGTCACGTTTTGTTTTATTTATTCAAACAAATATGCAAGTGTGTTTTCTGCTCATTTTGTCTTAGATCATTATTGAGTTTTAATTGCTTTACAGGCCATTCTTGAATCTCCAGAAAAGCAGCTAACACTAAATGAAATCTACAATTGGTTCACGCGAATGTTCGCCTACTTCAGACGCAATGCAGCAACGTGGAAGGTATACCTTATTGCCATGCGTACCTCTTGCTTTAGTATTTGACATGTACAGAACAGATAGTGCTGCAGACATAACTGTTTGTAACGGAGTGTGGACTTTGAAATCTAGATCAGTTGTTTTGACACACACAGGGTGCCTCGTTATCTTCCACAAACAACTTGCTGGTTGGCAGAAATATTCTATTGTCTTTGAAATTTGCTGCTAATTTAGATGCCCATTGCTGTTTTTTGTCTCCACCTTCTGTGATTAAACTATCGGTCTGCCTATGTAGTTGCTCCTAGCACTGAAAACATTTCAGCTGCTGAGATATAGGGGAAAGGGTGAAGAAGAAGCTTTATCAGATGGTGGTTTTATGTACACATTCTTTTAACTGGAAGCCGCAAACTCTTTTTCCAAGGATTCATAGAAAACTGGCTTTTCAGCCAGCTGATACACCTGCCTTAAATTAACATGCCAACTTCTCAAAACATTCACTAGTGTATTATGAAACACAATACAGGTTAATTGGGCACAGCAGTAAAGACGCAAGCCAATAAAAATATTAAATCTAGCAATTTAACAAAAATACCCCTGGTGCTTTAAATTTCAATAGTTTGGCTCTGTTTAGTTAATTTCACTGTGTGTTTAAATTCTCTTAGAATACTCCCTTTATTTTAAAATGGCTACAGTACAAAGTGGCACACATGGCATCTGATTTTTTTAATTTTTTATTTTTTGCAGAGTTTCTTTCTAAAAAGCCCCCAACCATAAACTGCTCTTTATCTTCCCCTCATTTCAAAAAGTGGTTTGGGGATTTGGCACAGCAGCTTTTTTAAAGAAAAGAAAGGGGGAAACATCACTGGTGCCACCTTTAAAAAGCTTTAATCCTGAAGCCCCAAGCCACTTTTGAACTGTGAAGTGAAGGGGGGGCAGGTGGCAATAGAATTTTTAAAAAATAACAATTTGGTGATTCTGTTCTGAAAGCAAAACTCTGTGGGTGATATTCAGTGTTAAGTCATACTCAGTGCAGAACCATTCAAATTAACGGAGAACATTACCTAAGTCAACCCATTTCATTGGATCTGCTCCAACCAGCATTGGTTATCACCCTGCAACAAATGTAATTGGCCACATCTGTAGACTTCATAGCCAGTGAGGTTTCTACCTGATGAGTCAGATAAGTAACTTAGACAACACTTGAAAGCTTGTGTGGTACATGGAGTTACCATATTGAGCTTAGGTTTGGAAAATTCAGAATCAAATCCCCTCTCAGCAATATTTGTTTTTGTCTTATTTGCAGTACTTCTATCACCTTTTCATTGGAGATTTCCCAGTGACATAAAATATAAAAATAACCTGTTACTATCTAAAAGAATACATTTAAAATACACCACCGCGGAAGCTCACTGAGTGGCCTTGGGCAATTCATCATCGCTTAGCTTTCTCTACCTCACATCAGCTACAGTCCCACACTTTTTACAGGTCTGATCAATGTTCATTAACTCTTGTTACTCATTTTGCATTTCTCTCTCGAAAGAAGGGCCAACATTTACTGTGGTCATTAAGATTCAGGTATTGGCATCAGATTCTCAAGTAAAAAAAAGGGGAATGGGAAAAGCCTTTAGAGTCTTTTAAACCATTTTTTTTAACCAATCACTTTACTGAATCAGACAAGATGGCTCTAAACTTTAGAATTGGAGGATTCAGAAATGAACTCCCCCAATTTTGAAAGCCGCAGAGTCTATTAAAATGTTCCCTTTGAAGTTAGGCTTAGAGCCTGACACCTGATCCCCCCCCTTCCGTTTTCCATACTGACTTACACTGCAGAGGCCTTGCTGTGTTGTCTTTGTGTCTACTAGGCACAGGGATCCATGGGAGGTATAGTTGCCTTGGATTGTGATGCAGGCTCCCAAAGATCCATGGGAACTCTATCTTCCTTGGATCCTAATGCTATCACCCTTCAAAGCTGAACATATTATTTGAGAATTTGGCATGGTATCATTGGTAACAGAACAGACCCTTAACTTAAATTGCAACCAATCTTTAAACAAACTTAAATTGCAACCAATCTTTAAACAAACTTAACTTGGGCTCGGATCAGATCAAGTCCAGCTTCACTCATTTAGGGTGAATCTATTCCAAACTGATAGCAAACAGATTGCTAGCCAGTGAAATGTTACCCCAAAGCAAATACAGTGGTACCTCGGGTTACAAACTTAATTCGTTCTGGAGGTCCGTTCTTAACCTGAAACCGTTCTTAACCTGAGGTACCACTTTAGCTAATGGGGCCTCCCTCTGCCACCACTGCGTGATTTCTGTTTTCATCCTGAGGTAAAGTTCTTAACCCGAGGTACTACTTCTGGGTTAGCGGAGTATGTAACCCAAAATGTTTGTAATCTGAGGTGTTTGTAACCTGAGGTACCACTGTGTGTGTGTGTGTGTATACACACACTGCTGTGCCAGGTAAATGTTTTTTTATAAATAAGAGCTTATTCAGATAAAAAGCAACAAATACTTTATTCAAGGGTAATTAGCATTGTTTTTGTATGGTGTGTGGTTGTGGTTTTAATGTACAGAGCATTTTTTTCCCTTTCTCATTCTGACAGTGAGTATCACAAAATCACAAAGTCATCTCCTGTTAGTTAATTTTTTTCTTAAGGCCATGTCAGACACAGTGACTGTGTTGTCTCTACACATGGGGAGCAATTGTCATAGACAACTGCTTCCTACAGAGGTAGAAGTCTTCCACTCCTGGTCAACAATAGCATTGCGAGAAGGGATTAAGAAGACTGTACAGGAATAATAATACATATTTAATCCTATTCACTTCATTTTCCCAACTCAAAAATGTATTCCTTATAATTAAGGCTTCATGGTGCTGCTCCAGTTGCCTGCCACATTCTCCCTACAGCCCCCCCCCCAATCCCAGCATGCGCTGCTCTGTGTGTGGTGCTGTTGACACCTACAACTCCTGTTTACCAATCTTCCTCCAGGTGGAGAGCTATGCTCATGAGAGAACTGTGTGCACATAGAATCAAGCATAAGTAAGGGACTGACTGGTTTGATCCCTATGTGTTTAGATATCCAGGCTCCACTCATGTGCAGGATTCCAATTACCATTCTGCCATTCCTTAAACACATTTTCAGAAAGGAAATAATCAGAGCCAAAGTTGTTCATATAGTGAAATTATGGAGTGGAAATTGTGGGACGGTGTGATGGATCTCACCCGGCTTAAAGGCTTGGCTTTTCACCCAGCCTTGGCTTGTAGAGCAACAGAAGTAACGAACTCACATTGTAGATCCTCAACAGCTTCCACGTTATGTGGTTATAGGAGTCTTCGGCGATTTATTAACTTTCTTTCTGCCAAAAACGCATATATAGCTCTGGATTTGTTCAAATACATTGGACTGTCTGTTTAGCCGCTTCTGGGGAAATGGATATGCTACAAGGGCAAGGAAATTAGTTACGCTGAGAAACTGCAGTATCAAAGGATTCTTGGAATCCCCTCCCCCGTTGTAACACAGACCTCCCTCCGCTGTTTAATTAATATGATAAATGTGTTATGCCTAACCTTGGTTTGCACAGTGATTTTAGACAGCCATGATTAGAATGCCTTTCACTACATATACAGGATTTCATGAATATGGAGCTTAGTCTTTTGTTTACTGATACACCTGTCCATATGTTTTTCTGGCTTTGTGCCTGTAAACTAGCCTCCCCATTGACAGTTGGTAGATGCTAGTTACTGACCTGTGTATTTCCGGTCTGCTCCCTTTCTACCAGCTATCAGTTGCCTTTAAGTGATAGCAGGCACTAGGACAGATGAAGTAGCTTGGATAGTACAGGGGAAGAGCACGCTGCTTGCCTTCCTGGAGACTAGGGTAGGTAGTGTTAGGGGTTGAGGGGAACAGCGGGCTTTGTCCCTCTGCAGTAATGCAATATGATGCAATACTGTACTGTACTCCAGTGGTATGGGTGGCTCAAAGATGGAATATTTTATGCAGTACTGAAGTACTGTTGCTGGAAGTGTGAATCCGAAAACAGTTATGGAATTGGTGAGGGCTTCAGAAACATGACTCAGTGGACATAGCTATTTATGTACTACAAGCAGTGAATTTTTGTTTGGGTGTTAGAGGTTTCTTCATGGATCTACCAAATGCTTTGCCAGAATTCAGGAATGAAAGGCAGCTTCCCTACTGGAGTATGTGGTGAAAGACTTTAAGAGGGTTTTTTCACCCCCAGAGCTATGTCTTGATATATTTCTGCTTTCTGAAATGTGTTGCTGTGGGTTGGATCTGGACTAAGTTACTTGCACTCGGTTCCCATTCAAATCAGTGGGACTCAAATGAAGACATGATTAGCATGTCCCACTGAGTTCACCTAACTTAATCTGGACCCAACCTATGTATGGAATTTTTACACATGACTAACATTTCTTGAACTTTTAGCAGGTCATGAAAACATAGTTTTACAAAACCAGACCCTCAGTTTTTACCCAGTTTTTTAATCGCACTCTTCCTTCCCTTTTTCATGGCAGGATGTGTCTCCCCCCCCCCAAAAAAAAGTTTGCCTTTTGTTTTATAAATTCTTTAGCCTACTATGCCTTGGTTCTATACGAGCTCCTGGGGTGACAAAGCATGTAAAATGACAATTTGCGTGTTGTTGTTTTTTAATTCTTGCCCAGGTTGAATGTTGGTCGTGTTCTTTAAAAGAAACCCAACCCTGATGGCTAATCAAGGGATCTGGAGCTGATTTTATGTTATTTCTTTTGCAAATCTTAAAAACATATAAATATGATGCAGTCCAATGCGGAGGGCGGGTGAGGGAAAGGGGACTTGCCAGCTGGCAATGCTGCTGTTCATGGACAATGCTAAGTCTCTTCTTCTCATGGAAAGTTTTTTCTTCTTCTTCAATATTTTCTCTCTTATACTTGCTGCAGAATGCAGTGCGTCATAATCTTAGTCTTCACAAGTGTTTTGTGCGAGTAGAAAACGTAAAAGGGGCAGTATGGACAGTGGATGAAGTAGAGTTCCAAAAACGAAGGCCACAAAAGATCAGTGGGTATGTCCACCATGTTTGAACTTCTTAGCCTAGCTTGGATCATGCTTACAGTTTTAACATAGAGGCTTTGGCTGCTAGATGGTGTTTAGAGATCAATCCAGGGTAGTTTCACCTTGTTTCAGTCAAGGAGAAACAACAGAGAGCATTTCATCACTATCGTTTGTATGCCCACCAGTCCCCTTGCCCTTGCTTGCTTGGTGTTTGTTTTGCATCACATGCTAGTAGCTTTTAGGTGGCAATGCATATTAACCCTCACAATCCATTTGCTTATGCTTATTGCATTTTATTTTCTTTTTCCTTTCCCCTGTATTTGATGTCTGTTCTATTCCCCGATCCCATGTCACTTTGTTTCCACTTCATCTCGTTTGCTGATCTTATCCCAGGGTGCTATTCGCACCAACCTATCCCTGCATAAGTGCTTTATCAGAGTAGAGGATGAGTTTGGGTCCTTTTGGACTGTTGATGATGAAGAGTTTAAACGGGGCCGTCATATTCAACGAGGCCGTCCTAGAAAATTCTGCCCTGATGAAAACTTTGGCGAGCTTGTTACACAGTAAGAGCTTTTACTTGCTTTGTGTGTGTGTGTGGGCGTGGGTGTGCTAGTTCCTCCCCTCCCAAATTTTTGTTTTCTGTTGCTTTTGCTTTGCATGATTTATCCATCTCATGTAGACTCGCATTTCACAAAATAGTGGCATTGCCTTTGCTGCAAAAGAAATCTCCCCCTTAAATGTCATGGTTGTACATGCATCGCACTGCTTCTTTGCAAATGCCTATGCTAACACTTTCTGACATGTTTATGGTGATACTTTGTTATAATGCAGGGATAAGGATGTGTTCTTTATCATGCTGATGCTGGGTAATGCTGTATAACCAATTAGCAGGATGGTTTTAGGCTGTTTCCATATTGATAATTTTAGTTGATCTTAACCCACCACCCCCCGTCCCCCGTATTCTCTCAATAAAATTTGCATTGCTACAACGAACAAATTGAAACATTCAAACATGTTTAAAAACAATGCTCAAAGGCCATTGCAGTGGCATTTGTAAAGGTGCCCAATAAATGTTTAAAAAATTAGAGCTGGAGGCTTTAAATTGCATATTTCTATATGAAGACACTTTAAAAATAAAAGGGGTAAGCCATTATTTCAACAAAGAAAGTAATGATACAGCACAGTGTTTTGGGGTGGTTTTTTTAATTACTGATTTAGGATGAGCATTGTTTTTAGTGTTCCCAGAGAGAAATTCCAAGTACAACCCACCAGGTGCTATGTTTTTCTTTCATTTCAGTAAAGTTTACTGAGCAAGAGAATGGAGGGATCCGATCAGTAGTATCTGACGGATTTTACCCTTGCATGTTTTCTTATTACATACTTGGGCACATTTAGGTTGGACCCTGACTTACTAGTGACTAATGAGTCATAGGTCATTCAGTCCGATCCCCTGCTGAGGCTGGAAATCTCCTGCAATCCACCAGGATTGTGCTGTGAGTTAGTTCTGTAATTGAATTCAATGTGAAAAGGTAATCATGAGTTGAGTTAAGTTCCAGTGAAATCAGTGGGAACACAAGTCCTACTAAATTATGACCAACCCACTGTGTATTGTAAAACACTTAGTTTCTTAGGTACTTCCAACAACATACTTCAGGCACCATTGGATCATTCAGTGATGCCTGACCAACATAGGTACACAAAAGAATTATTTTTGCCTCTAAAAACATTGCATGGATTTCTGGCACAAGTAGCTCCCTTCCAGTCAGAAGCCATGTCAAGAAGAATGGTGTCTCACACAGGAACAGAGGATGTGAGATGTTTGGGGATGGATGAATAGTTCTTTCTTTTCCACGCCTTACATGCTTTTGTGGAGGGCCTTCATTATAAGAAGTCCAGGAAAAACTATGGTGGGTGCAACTGAAAAACAGACACCAACAAACTTGACCAATATGCCCTTCAGAGGTTCTCCCAGCTTCACATCCAAGAACAGCTCCCGCAGAGTTGGGAGAATGTTTAAATGATTCGACACCGGCTGACGCACTTGCTGCTTTCCCATGTTATAGGGAAAACAGTGTCAGTTCTGTGGGAAAGACCCATGTGAGCATCTTCTGCCTGCATGGCTGCCTCATATGGATGTTCTCCCACCTGTGTGGGAGCTGCACAGAGGTATGCAGCTCAGGGAACATCTAAAAGGTACTTTCAGCTCTGAGACCAAAACATGACATTAGACCTGAAATACATATTCAGTGAAGGTGAGGGCAGTCAAAATAGCTATGTAGTTTAAAACAAAACAAAAAACCCCCACTATGTTTATTATGTGTTGTCTTTTTTTCTGGTACGGGAGAAAGCCTGGCCTTCTGGAAGTGCAAATTTGACTGTATTTAACTTTACCCTTTCTTTACCTATCTTCCTTGCGCAGAAACCCTTCACTTATTAAAAACATGCAGACCAGCCACACCTACTGCTCACCTCTCAGTGCTGCTTTACAGGTAAGATTAATGAGTGTGGCAAATATGCCACATAGGCGTGTGTGTGTGTCTTCCTACTCGTTTCAAAATATATTAGCCTTGCTCTAATTAGATATTAAATTTTAATTCCGTTAAACTTTTTTCTTAAGTGCATAAAGCATCATGGTCCCTGGAGGCAAACACATATCAGGCCGCTTCAGCATTAGCTAGATGCTTAGCATTTTGAATATTGTGGCAAAAAAATTAAAAGTTCACTTATTAATATTTATCAGCAGTATCATAATTTCCATCCTCTTATTTCAGAATTTCACTTGAGGCAAAAATACCACAAGTGTAATTACTCTAGCACAGCTATTAATGTGCTGAATGATAGGATACTGTATCACATGACCTTCTATTGTTCGTGGCTTTAAAGGGAAAGCAGATTCACACACAGAGAGAGATTTTTCTTTTAAGGATCTTTCAGATGCTTGTTTTTCTGTTATGAAATAGCTAACACTTGCATCACGCTGAAGAAAAGAGATGTCACTTTTGTGCTGCCGATAACAAATGATTTTAAGGGAAATGTCTAGATACTTTCTCACGTGGGTAAGCAGTTACGAATGTATAAACAAGCTTCTGGACATTTTCTAGACATGCAAAATTATAAAAATTACATAGGCCAACCAAAAGCATGTATTTTTTCACAGCTTTGTGTTCAAATTCCCCAGAAAACATTCTCACTACTTCCCCTCAATATGTTTGGTGTGGAAATAGATGTAACTAATAAACATTTGTATGGTTGTCACTGTAAAGAGATACGTTTTCATGATTCTTCTTAATTTTTGCGATGCACAGACCACGCATACAGATGGCAATCCACCTCGGATTCTGCTCAACAAGAAAATCCCCACTGATTATAACTGAGCTGGATTGCATACCCACACATGCATATGTGCGCACACGCACACGTTGTTTGTGTCTATGGAAAATGCTTCTGAAGACATTCTACTTGGCCAATATGCAAAACTGTAGGTGGTGACATGACACAGTTGCCTGTACCCCACTGTAATAAGTTTTATTGTCATAAGCCTATCTGGATGCAGAGTCGCAGTATACGTGCATTTTTCATGCCATAGCATTTCTGAGAGCGTTTGCTGGACTTTCTCTTTTACTTTTAAAACAAGAAGGGGATTGATTAAGAAGGGAGTAGCAGCCCCACATTACCCCTAATTACTTCAGTTTATGTAGTAACTTCTGAAAAGCAAATGAAAGCATGTGCAAATGAAGCAACTGTAAATACCATTCATTAGGATCTTATTTTCCCTCGAGTCTTGTGAAGTGCGGTTTTTAAAGACATGCTCCGTCTGCGGAATAGTATTAAGATTACAAGCACATTTTGCATTCATGAGGCTGAAAGGCAAAAATGAAGTGATCCAGCATTCCTTCAGCTTCTGTTAGCTATGTGACTAATTTCAATTAATATGCTTATCATACAGAACAGTTCGTGTTTTAGTTCTAAGACATGTGTTGTTGTCGTCATCTCCCCCCCGCCCTGTATTATGTGATAACGTAACAGTAATTTCTGTTCTCCTGCACCACCATCATTTAACCTAAAAAAAAGGGGGGGTGACTAAAAAAAGAAAAACATACACAAGAGGAAGGTGGTATATATTTCAAATAACATTTAATAAATTAAATTAAGGGTGCTTCCAGAAGGGAGTGTATTGTGGAATTGGTGCTTCTTGGGCACATATTTTTTTTGCAGCTTCCACATGACAACATCAAAATGTCAGCCCCCCCTTTCCCCCCAAAAATTAATCCATATTTCCCCTTACCATTGTAAATACAGTAAATAAAAACAACCCATTACACATCTGTAGTTACTGCTGGTGTAGAAGCTACTTAGCAGATTCATTCATTTATTTTCAGCAGATGAGTTATTTTCACACACCTGTCCTTCTGTTTGCTCCTCACCTAAGCACACCCTAGCCATTTTTTAAAAGGCGTGCACACACAGGTACGGAAATGCTTATGCACGTGCCCAGAACAGAAAAGAACATTGGAGGGCCTTTGTGAACGAGGAACAAAACCCAAGAAGGCCCCAGAGACATTTTATCAAGCTTCACTCAGTGTTGTGGACAGCAGTTTTGCAGTGAATATCCATGACTGAAAATGTAGAAATGTGTGGAAGCTAACATGACAAATACACGTGCAAAAAAAATCATGTGGCCGCCATCTGGAATAGAATTATTTTGTTTCTTATCTTTCAAATTAACTCCAGTTTATATACATGGCTCAGTCAGAAAGGGAGTGAGCATTTTTTAAAGCACTGCTTGTGAGTGTATAGAATTTTTTTCCTTGTTGAGCATATAGTGTCCCATCTCTTTTTGTCGGGACTCTCAATGCTCCACATCTCTAGAAAGAATCCTAGTTCAAAAGCTGTGACTTTTAGGAAGCCTTGAGCAATTAAGCCGAATACAAAACCATGCAAAATGCCTTTTCTCTGCTGCAAAAACAAGCAAAACATCTTTGATGGCTTGATACTATTTTGTATAGCAATGTAAGCAACAAATGGTTGATAGGCATGTGTTGGGAGATCATCATTTATCAAGCCATGTGCCCACTTTTTGCTGGTTGTGGTAATAGTCATTACAACTCATTCCCATTCCATCATCTCAGCTTGGAGGACTACTGAAACATAACTCATTAAGCATGCAAGCTGGCTTATATTGTTGGTGGATTTTCCAGGACGTGGCACCTTCTTCATTCAGCTGTCACAAACCATTCTGTCATTCTCTTGTCATTCAAAGCCAAGAAACAGATTTTTTTTTTTTTGCTCCGTTTCATGGGATATCCCCACATTCGCTTTCTTTCTTGTCCTATAGGTGAGGTAACTGTCTTCTGCAATAGTTTCCCAGAAGCACAGTATCTCCGTTTGCAATCCATCTGCTGTCAGCTGGTTCCTTAAACTCTTTCAGCAGGCAGCACTTCTGCCTGTGATTTACTTCTCTGAGGCTAGACAAGGGTGAAACAACCGTCAGATCTACCGATATGCTCAACCTGGTGGAACACAAAGTGAAGCAAAAGGAATGAATGAACATCTCTGACGCTCCTGTTCTCCCTTGTTTAATTATGTGTTTCCCACGTTCTCTTTGTAGTCTCCCCTCCTAAATCACAAAGCATTTTCAAGATATGACAGGAGCCTAGTAAAAGGAGGAGGCAACTCTAAGTTTGTAAAACATATCCAAAGATAGAAAGTTCCAACCAAAGGGCTGTGTCTAGTGACTCATGGGGAAGCTGTGAAAAAATGTAGAAAAGTGGTGCTTGTAAGTGGTGCATCATGTGCCTTTGGATCACGGCCCCGAGGGCTTTTGAGTGGGGAAAAACACCATTAGAATTTCCAGATTAACATTTCTGATCCACATCTCAGAATGTTGCCATGTGAAGATTCCCTGTTGCTATCTATCTTGTTGCTTCTGAATGGAATTTGTCCATTTGGCCACCTGTGGTTTTTGGAGGGTGGGGGGGGGGAATAGCAGGTGCTTTTCCTGTTCTGGCTCTTCCTAAATAAATTACTTTACTGCAATTACAAGTTATCTTGGTGGTGGGAAGTGCGTGACTCATTATTTCTCAAACTGCAGGAAGCATGAGTCTTATGTTCCCCACTTCATCAAAATTATTTTTCTGCATCTTGAATAAAAAAAGATTAATATAATCCTCTTCGTTAGAGTAGTTTTTTGATTGCACTGCATAGAGATAGGGACTGTGCTTCGGGGAGGGCCGCTAGATAGAGCATAAAAAAGCATTAGACTTCTGCAGCCACCAGTGACGACTGTGTTGAATCTGTTTCTTCAGGTTACACGGCAGTAAGTAAAGAGTCAAAACATCTCAAAGTTCAGCAATGCCAGGTAGTTCAATGTGGACTAACTTGCAAATTGTTTCCTCTGTAGCACACATCCACACTGTGATTAGCTGGTGGGTGTTTTTGTTTAGTGCTAATTTCTTTAAAAGGCCATTTCCCCCCCATCTCAGACAGGCTGAACACTAGAGAGCCAGAATCTCCTACTTTTTGTAAAAAGCATCTCTCAGAAATTAATTGCCCTTATATTTCATTTATTTATTTTAATAGATTTGTGTCCCATATTTAAAAAGAGAAATTCTCAGAAGGCAGCACGTTAAGGTACATGGGCCAAATAAATATGTAACTGTAATATATAAAATGCATAATTTAAAACTAGGAACAGTCAATAACACTAAAATAATAAAGAGAATAAATAGCCAGGGCATACATTAAAATAGCAGCTAGCCCCAGTAGAACATTAAAATGACAAAACAGTTATAGTTAAAAGGAACCACAGATTTCACCAGGCCAATTAAAATCATTTAAAAAAAAAAACATTGCTGCAACAAACAAGAGGGCCTGCGAATGTGAGGCCACAACTGAAAAACCCTCCTGGCTTGTGCCCACCAGCCTGATTGCTCCCAAAGACAGGCATATGTCAGGTCTAAGAAGTGCAGGCAAGCGAGGGCGGGGGGTGCAGAGTTTTAAAAGGTTTAACACAAGGGTTGGATTGGGCGGAGGAGGTATCCCTCGGCTGAGCCTTGCCAGTCTCCGCTCATGGCACAAAACTCCCCATTCCGCCCAGAAAACAGATGGGCAGGCAGAGGTACTGCTGCTAAGAGGGAAGGGGCTAACCTAGCCTGCAATTTGCTGGATCCTGAGCTGGCCCAGCTGCCATCACTTGACAGCATTGCCCCCAAGTCAGTCCTGATCACTCTGCCGGTTTCAGACTGAACCAGAGACATGCCTCCTCTCACTTCGCCAGTGTGAGAGATGTAAAATGTGGCTGCACATGTACTAGCAGTGCCTGGAATGTTTCCAAGAACACAACTACTCCACCTCCAATGCTGTTTTAAATATTTCTTTTAAATATCCATCTATCATCTATCTATCTACCTACCTACCTACCTATCTATCTATCTATCTATCTATCTATCTATCTACCTACCTACCTATCTATCATTGCTTAAAGGGCTATCAACTTCCTGCTGCCCCTCCTGCTTCCACCTGGCCTTTTAAATCCCACAAAAAAGTGAACCCCAGTCAACCTCTCTCTGGCCTAACTCTTCTTTACCCTTTTTGATGCTATGTGTATTTTGCGATCTTGCCTCTTCCAGCATTTCTGTGATTTCTCCCTCCTTGTTCTCTTTCTCATGCACCTCCACTCACTAGAAAATTGCATTAGTAGAGTAGGACAGGCTGTGTGTTTATTGCATTTTAAGATGCAAACAGACTAGTCTTGACTCTGTCCAGGGAGCTGGTCTAGTGGATCACATATTGGTTGAAACCTGGCAGGCCTTTGTTGTTATTCCAGTGCAGCCACATACTTCTTGGGTGGCCTTGGGCCCAGTCACTTGCTCTCAGTCTTAGCCCTTCATTTTTTTAAGTGGGAATGAAACTGTCTTGCCTCACTAAATTGTCGTAAGTCTCAGTGAAATGAAGGTTGTAAAGACCTTGGCACCAGAAATGAACTATATAAAGAACAAGTGAGGACTTCATCTCAGGTTTGCAAGTGCAAATAAATGGTTTATCAGTTCATTTTCTGTAAAGAGCATGCACTTAAGTCCAATTCTTGCACTACTTTCCATTTGAATAAGCTAGTGAATATCTCATTTTTATATCTTAAGAGTTTGTATTGACCACTTAACAGAAATCTTCCAAACTAGACTTTACTCTGGCTCAGGGAATATTGAATATGAGGGCCTATTTACTGAAGTTCCAGTGCAGCTCAGAATTGGCATGGTTAAATCACTATTTGGCAATTTGATTACATTTGACAAGCAATGGGAGAACAAAGCAGCCAAACACTGCTGCTTTATTCATTTCACTGGAATTTTGTGGGAGTCCATTGCAAGTCCCATCCATCCAAATGAAAGTTGTGTCAAAGCAGATACCACAAGTCAAAACAAGAATATGGAAATGATGTTACCAGGATGTTGCCTAAAATATTTGCTCTTGAATATGATTCCGTTTTCATGAATGATACACATTAGAAGAGCTCAGAAAACATTCCGGTCCCAATTACTTCCCCTAAACTAAATAACCTTTCCCCATCAACTCACATACAGATCCATCTAAGCTGTTAGTCCTGCATACTTGGGTGTAATATTCACAAGCACAGCCATGTGGAATTACACCACAACACATGGGAAGATGGTTAGGAGTTCATAGTACAAAATGAGCAAACAGGAACACAGGAAGCTGCCTTTTGCCAAGTCACACCACTGGTCCATCTAGTACACTTGAGTGGCACCAGAGCTCCAGAATTTCAGACATGAGTTATGAGCTCTATCTGGTGACACTAGGAATTTATCCTAGTGCCATTGGTGCTAATGTAAATAGCAGCAAGGGGACAATTTTTGAGGTAAGGCATTTTTAAAAAACCCTTCACCCACACTATGGTCCCAATCCAGATTGCCTGCATTCCGGGTTTGTTTGCTTTTTAAAATAAACAACCAAGGCCAGATCTATAATTTAACATATTTAATTTATCCCAGTCATTGTTTGAATTCTTCTCTGAGTGTGAATGGGGTGATATTGCATTTGGTAGTTACAAGTAGAAAATAGAGCTTTGTGAAATCTTAGCTGCACTCTAGCCATTGGTGGAAATAATTAAGTGGACATTTTATCCATTATATTTAATGAAAACACAGTCCAAACAGTGTTACCTTGCAGCTGATCTGTGGCACATGTATGAGCATGTGTTGCTATGGATTCTCATGTCTTGTTCTTTGACTCGACAGGCTTCAATGGCTGAGAACAGTATACCTCTGTACACTACTGCTTCCATGGGAAATCCCACTCTGGGCAGTTTAGCCAATGCTATGCGGGAAGATCTTAATGGTGCAATGGAGCATGCGAACAGTAATGGGAGTGACAGCAGCCCAGGACGTTCCCCTATGCAAGCAATGTAAGTAGAGAGGAATGTTGCTGCTGTTTACATTTATCTCCGGTCTCTCTCCCTGCCCCTCTTCCAGTGAAGCCAAAAATATAAACTCCAGAAATGTTTGTGCCAACTTGAAGAAAAGGAACCATTTACCTTTACTCTGGTCTGACAAATCCACCTGGGCATTGTTAACTCACTTTTCACTCAGTCGTTTGGCTTGTAAATAACCAGTTTACAGAAATGGCATTCTGAAAATGCATTTCTTTGGGAGATTTTTTGTCTCTTAATGCATTGTTTCCACTTGGATCCTTTAATGAATCTGGAAAGATCTATTAATCACCGTTTTTCCGTGGTGGCTAAAATGGAATCTTCTTGTTCAAAGAGATTCCACTCTTGAGCACAAGATGCTAGGGTCAAATCCACTAAAGATATTATAGTGCCATTGTTTCCATTTACCACCTGTGTTGAAGACTTTCAGTAAAGACCTGGGATTATCTAACTTTCACATAAACTTTGTGCAAGCAAGTGAATCTGGATGAAAGCTCAAGGAATAGGTGGTATCTGGTAGAGCAGCCTAAGACCTTCTGTCACCTGCACAGGAAGGGGGAGCATGCGACTCCTGTGCTGTACTTGGGTTCATTCAGACTTGCCCACATAAAACTAATCCATGGTTGATCATTACTTGCAGCCCAAGGGGCTGGATCCCACTAAACTGGCATGCTGGCAGAAGCCAGCACAAGGTCTTTTGCTAGCGCAACTGAGCTTCCACCCCCTCCCCATGCATGCCCCACACCTCCCCCAAATCTGCTCTGCTGGGTTGGGAGACAGTCCAGAACATTGAACGGGGGAGGGGGAAAGTGAAGATGACTTGTCTGGCAAGCAGGAGTATGCACTGATGGAACGCTTAGAAGAGCACGATGCTGAATTCCTCCATGTATCTTCCCTGTGGACTTCCAGAAAAATGTGTCTGGCCACTGTTATAAAACTAATGTTGGGTATAAAGCACAATTCTTACACTAAACAAGTGGACTCTCCTATATTGTTCGCTTAGCTGGCTTTAAAGTTCATACATTTATTTCCAAACTACATGAGTGCTGGAAAGTTTCGTTGTTGCAAGAGGCATGCAGCAATTTGCAAGCCACCCAATTCTGTGGGGAAATGGCTGGCTCTAAACTTTCATCAGGAGCTTTGCAATTGTGCGGAATAAGCACAGGGTCATCTGTGATAACCAGGGCAGAATGATCAAACCAACAACACATTTTGTTGCGAGTCCCCAAAATTGTACATAGATTAACTAGCACTGCAAATAACTCTTTCCTCCACTTTTAGAGGTACTGGAAGGGACTATAGCAAGCTGTATCTCAGAACGTGACCGTGAAATTATTGGTCCTGTTGCCAAAAGATCACATAGCCAATTAATAATATGGTTAAAAGAATTAATTTGTAGCCCTTCTACTTCAAAGTAATATGAATAAGGCATTGACAAAAGTAGGTCTAAATCAAAAGGTAGGAAAGCATTAACCTAGCGCCACCCTAATAATTAGTTGTGAAGGTAATTAGCATTTAATGGTTTTTAAAAAGTTTCCCACCTGCATAATATGTTGAGCAGGGGGTAAAGGAGAAAGGAAATCTAAGGCTCATAATACTTTGATATTTCAGCATTTTAAATCAGTGCACATTGTGCTTTGAAAAAAAAATCTTTAAAGATGGCAACATTCATTTTTAATTAATAATTAATTTGAACATTGTCTTTTGCCATTTACTTCAAAACATTTGAATGTGTTTAGTTTTTACAGGGATTGTTTGTGCAGTATTAATTAGCATTCCCAAAGCAGAATGACATGACATTCCTCTAGCGCTCTTTGACTGGATTCATCTTCAGGCAGTTGTACATGCAAATACTTTTATTCTCTCCATGACTATGTTAAAAGATTTGATAGTTTCTAATTCCTAGAAAACTTCCTGGCATGTCGGAATTTTGCAGGAGTAAAAGCATCTAGTTCCCCCATGGATGAGTTATTTAAATGATGCACTTAAGATATTTTTGAAGCCAATATTTGGGTTGGTGTGTTTTTTATAATGGAGTTAGGACAACTAGAAAGTATTAAAGAATTAGTGACAGTGAACACCTAGTAAGTGTTGACATACCTTGAAATCAAATTTCCATCACTCAGTTTGCATCTGTGACACACCTTTAGGGCAAGGACGTACAAGTTGTTTGACATCTGAAAACTACATTAAATACTTTTGTGATCATGTGTACGCAGTTTCTATGACGAGACCCAGATTATTACTAAAGTTAGACTTCTGCAGTAAAGAGCCAAGGCAGCCATGTATGACTCACAGCCCACTGCCACCCTAAATTATTTTTGCCATGCATTGGTTTTTATCAAATCACAACTTTTTGAGATTATTTTTGTTATATTCAATGGATTTCCAAAGTCATTTCACCACAGGGGGATGTTTTGCATCTTCAGTTAGCTGTTGTGTAGTTAAATAGTTGCAAGTGTTGCAGTGGCATCAGTATACATGTAACATTGCGCCTTCAGTACAGTCAAACCTCACTTGTTAAATGCAATCCGTTCCGGAAGCTCGTTCAGCTTCTGAAACGTTCGACAACCGAGGCGTGGCTTCCGATTGGTTGCAAGAGCTTCTAGCACTGGAGCGGAAGCCACGTCGGACATTCGGCTTCTGAAAAATGTTCAAAAACCAGAGCATTTACTTGCGGATTTTCAGAGTTCAGGAGCAAAAATGTTCAAAAACGGAGCTGTTTGGGAGCCACAGTTTGACTGTATTTCATAAAGAGACACTTAAAATAAAAAATAATGAGGAACATAATGAAGGGAAGGACAGGGGTGGGGAAATCTTACTGTAGCACGGCCACAGGTAAGAATTCTTGCACTGTTTATACATGTTATGTCTCGGTATTGGCTGTGTTTGTAGTTAAATAACATTGCTTTCTTTGTTCTTCCATTTGGCTTGGAGGGTTCAAGCTTCTTACAAGCTTAGCACTCATGGGAATAAGAGGAGAGGTCCTCTTGTGGGAGGGGGGCGGGTTTACTGGTTCACTTTGCTTTTTATTATGTATTTGGTGTCTTCATTTTGTATTTTTATGTTGTGATCTTCGGATGAAGGGCAGTATACAAATTAAATAAATTAATAAAGCTTTAACCTGCCAGTTAGAAAATAGAAGCATCATCACAGAGTTGCCCACCTCCATTTCATCTCTGGTCACTGGCCATAGATCACACTTTCATTTTGTGGTAGCATTCAAAAGTAGGCAACATCTATCGCAATCTCATCCCACTGTGCAGAAGGCATGTGTGTTGCTGTCTGCTACAGCTGTGCCTGTTTTCATAGGGAAATTCCACTCACTTTTTCATGTCAGAATGACATATGAAGTAGGCAGTGTAATAGTCGAGACGCTGGTGGTGGCAAATGGAATAAGCAAAGAGAAATCCCACAGAAACCAGGTCTGCAGACTCCTACTTTTGGTGTCAGAGCATAGACTGCCCATCTCTGACGTACAGTCTGCAATTTACATAGAACTAGATGATGCATCTAGATTTTTGTCTTCTGCCAAATTGTTGCTTCAGCTTTTCACAATGTCTTGCATCCAATTTCTACAAAGCATTTTCTTCAGCTTCAAAATTCAGCAAGGCACTAATAGCAGTACCTGGGCGATTCCATTAAAGTGGTATTTTCAAGATGGGACTTGAAAGGATACATGGTCGCCTGCAGATATTTCCCTCCGGTGGGAGGGGAGGAGACCAAATAGTCCAAATAAATAACTAGCACCAGAGATTCAGGGCTACCACTTCTGGTAGCTCTAGTGACTGAGTAATGACAAAGTACCTGAAAAACTTCGTGTACCAGATCTGCCCCTTGATTGTTTCTCGGTGGGTAGAGATGTGATCTTACCTATGGGTAGACCTGAAAACCAAACCGGTGCTAAAACTAAGAAGCATGAATTTTTTCTCCTGGCTCCCTTCACCCCATCCTGCCTTTAATTAAATGAACTGGTACAACAATCTCTCTCTCTCTCTCTCTCTCACACACACACACACACACACACACTGTTGTTGTTGTTTAGTTGTTTAGTCGTGTCCGACTCTTCATGACCCCATGGACCAGAGCACGCCAGGAACTCCTGTCTTCCACTGCCTCCCGCAGTTTGGTCAGACTCATGCTGGTAGCTTTGAGAACACTGTCCAACCATCTCGTCCTCTGTCGCCCCCTTCTCCTTGTGCCCTCCATCTTTCCCAACATCAGGGTCTTTTCCAGGGAGTCTTCTCTTCCCATGAGGTGGCCAAAGTACTGGAGCCTCAGCTTCAGGATCTGTCCTTCCAGTGAGCACTCAGTTTGTTAAAAACACCAAGCATGTCAGCATAGCAACACTGGATTATACTCCAGGATTACCGGTATCATAGCCTCTGTATTCCCCTTCCTCCTAGCAAAATGAATACAACAATGCTGGTTTACTTTGCAGGGCTGGCAAAGCCCATGTTCTCAGCCACAGCCTTGGTGGGTATCATAATGCTGGACCTTTATCTATTTCAGCAGAGTAATTTTTAAAACGTTTACATACTCAAGGATTAAGTAACACTTTGGGGTGTGAAATAAGACCTAAGAAAGAACTCCTGTCTTTGCTGCTATCTTTCTGGTTTGGACATGACAAACCTCTCTCCAATCACAGCTAATGCTAAAGTCCTGGATACCTGGATTGTCTTGAGCACAGTAGAAATCACTTCTCCGACGGGGCAGGCCAGCAGAGAGGGCTTATAAAGAAACTCTAGTTTTCTCTGAAGTCTAGACAATGGGTGATTCACTCAAGGCTTCTCTTTGCCTAATTGGCTAGATCTTCTTTCCTAAATGTCAGTCACTGATATATGACTTCATTCTTCCACTAAAAACACTGAGAGGCAGGAGCAGGTTAGTTGCTCACAACACAAATGAGACTAGTTCCTGCATAGTTTGCTTGTATCTGTAGGTACTAGGAACCTCCCCCCCCCAAAAAAAAAGAAAAAGAAAAAAAGAATGAGAGCTGGGAATCCAAGGATTATGGTTCATCCAGGGAGAGCATTTCCCTCTGCTTGAGGACGCCCATGAAAAGCACACAAAGTGATGTTCAAATGTCAAGAGAGTTTATACTGTTAGCTGGATATAATTATCCACCAGTATTCAACGCAAAGGTATTGGTACCATCCTAGATAGTTACTTCTACTGAGCACCTTGTATGGCGATATTCTTCTTTTCCTTTACAAAATATACTTCCCTGCCATAAAGTACATTGTTTTTAACAATTCCGGTAGGTGTATCCTTTAAACTTTATCACAAACTATAGAGTGCCGCCTTAACATGACAGCTAAGCAAGTATAACACTCCTGCAGAAATCTCGATTCACTGCTTTTCTTTATGATACACTGAAAATCCTTCTAATCTCTCCTTACCCCTCCACTCCACTCTTTTGAAACATTAGAAAGTAGTCACATAATTACAGCTTGGGGACATAACACTTTCATCCTGACATGCTCCAAAGGTAGCCACAAAGCAAATTGTTCCATGCTGTGTGCGCCACTGGAGCACAGTGGCTTTAAACAACAATCAGCTTTATTAAAAACTCCTCTCTTCCCAGAATGGACAAACAAAAGAATTACTCGCATGTAAACAGAAGGGAAAGTTGCACTCAGTGAGGTTATTTATAGTTAACCCCTTCAGAAGAGTCGTGTAAGTTAAAAGGAATGACTGGGAATTCTGGTACTAAGGAAGGAAAAGCAAAGTCTTTTTTAAAACTCCCAGTACTGACCTTTGGAGATTGCCTTTCTTTTCTTTCTGTTGTCTCTTCTCCCGCCCCCCTTCCCAGCTGTAACAGGACTTATAAGATTTTTATATAGGAATTCTAAACCATGTGGAACATATAAAATATTCTGCTCTTCAACTCTGAACAGTTATGGGGTTTCGAGTAATGTGTGAACTAATGTTTCTTTCATTTTCACATTTCTCAATGGTATCCTAGCCCAAAAAAAGAATGTGAGTATTCTCATATTGGTTATTTTAGGAAAGCAGTGCTTGTCTATGGACAGGATATACTCAAGTTATTGTAGCATATAGGGACGCAAATGAAGCCCATTGTCCCATCTAATATGGTATTGCCAACTCTGATTGGTGGTGGCTTTCCAAAGACTTGGATAGAGGTTCTTCATGCCCATAATTCTACCTGAAATCCTTTAACTGGAGGTGTTGGAAATTGAATCTGAGACCTTATACACTGATAAGGAGCTGATATGCTTTGAACGTATAAGCATGAGAAGGCATGTGCTCTGAACCTGTGCCATGGTAGCTTTTTGCCCAATATCACATATACATTTTATAATTATGGATATCAACGAGACTTTCTGTTGAAGAGAACTACAGTGGTGCCCCGCAAGACAAATGCCTCGCAAGACGGAAAACTCGCTAGACGAAAGAGTTTTCCGTTTTGGAGGTGCTTCGCAAAACGAATTTCCTATGGGCTTGCTTCGCAAGACGAAAATGTCTTGCGAGTTCCTGCGGGGTTTTTTCTTCTTTTTTCCCCCTTTTTCTAAGCCGATACGCCGCTAAAAGCCGCTAAACCGCTAATAGCGCTAATCCGTCAATGGGCTTGCTTCGCAAGACGAGAAAACCGCTAGACGAAGAGAATCGCGGAACGGATTCTTTTCGTCTTGCGAGGCACCACTGTAAAAGGGAGTATATGTCAGATTCACAGTATGAATGTTTCACAGCTACCATTTCCTCTGCTTTAAGGTCCATTCTAAAACGCAGCTTTTGTTGTGGATGTTGAAGGAGAAACAGGTTTTCCCTTCTCCCAAATCTTGGTTCCCATCTTTCTGAACTCTCTTCAACCTAGTGAAAACAAATCTGCCCTGCTAGGAACATAGCTTACCTTTGGTGCAAGCAGAAGAGGACCCTTTTTCTGGAGCCACTTTAAAGGTGATGTTGCACCCATGTCTCTCACAAGCACTTGATGGAGGTTTTCAAAATCCATTAGGTTAAGTATATTTCTGCTCAGCAACCCTAACGTCCAAACACACAGATCAGAAATGAACCTTTAACCCTACGCAGCTATATTTGTTGCCTGGATTCAGCACCTACTGTGATACAGCAATGCCAAGCTACAAGGGAATGCAAGCATATAAATAAGAGAATCACACAAAGAGAGATTTCACATATTCGCTGTTAAATTTGACAACACAGGATTATTCCTCCATGCCATTCACACATATGTAAAAAGTTTCAGTAGGAAAATGCTACATGTGATTTTAAAAATCTATATAGAAAGCTGTGGATCTAGCCAAACAGATCTTGTGTTTCTCAATGCAGTCATAAAAACCGCCCATGAGAGGCAGCCCTTGGTAGTCTACGAAGTAGTTCCATCACTATAAGGCTACAATCAAAGTGCCACAGGTTGACTGGGGTGTTGTTTATAGTGCATTTTGCTGCCTCGTGTTACGAGCAACTGTTATATAGTTCACGTTTCCCTACAGGCTTTCATAAACTAAATAACTCAGCAAAAGGATCATTTCTTCCCAGTGATCCTTTTCAGGAAAAGCTGTATGTTGAGGCAAAAGCCTCTGTCTTGATGTAGTAATGCACAGTTCAAAACCCTGAACTGGATGAAAGATTTGAGGTGCACTTGACACATCTGGAGAGTTTCAAACCCACTACTAATATTAATGAATGTTTGCATTTCATTCATTTCAGTTTCTGAAACTATCATGTGGCTTGCTTCCCTTTTGGCACCTACATGGGCTATTCTCCTTCTCATGGTGTGATTCCTGGTTTCACACCAAGTGGCTGATGCTGATCAGTATTAACAACAGGCATTTCTACGTGTGTGTGTGTTTTTTCTGGGGTTGTATCATTCCCATCCACTCAGAACGTCCCAGCTATTTCAAACCACTTCAAAGTGAAAGTTTACATACTGGATTATTATTTTTATTTTGCCTTGCCAAATTAAAAGGGTTAGATTTCATTGACTGCAACATCCAGGGTTGCGGGTTATAAATCAAGAGAGACTTGGAACTTACCCTTACTTTATTTTCGGGGATTGCTTTAAACATCAATTATTTTCAAAGGAAACTGGATTTTCCTTAACGGGTTGTATTATTACTGTTCACATGATATTGCCAATAAAATCTGATTCCCTTTTATAAAGTCTCTTTAACAAGACACTGCTTACTTGCTGGGGTATTTTACATATCAAAAGCTACCAAACAACAAGAAAGAGGAAGGTAATTTGTATTTGTAAAGGGGTTGTTGTGAATATGATTTACGGACAACATTTTTCAATTGTTATCATGCCCGTTTTGTATAATCAACCCTTGTTCCCCCATGGGTTATTCACGTGCTATTCTATAATGAGAAATTTGGCAGATCTCATCTCTTTAGTGCATCCTTAGTGCCCACCACGAGCTGAGGATCATGTTCTGCCTTGTTTACAGCTGACAGTGTTATTATTCTCATTAGGACTCTGCTTTCTTATCATATTGTTGTGTTGAGCGAGCCTTTTCCTCTCCGTTTGTGTTTCCTGGCAGGGCTTTTCTTCCCTTATTGACAGTTTGTAAAAATATGCATTAATTTGGAGTTTAAAGCATGTATCATGGTGTCTCTTTGCTGTGTTTGCTTGAAGTTGATTAATGATAGAACCTCACTTGGGGTCGTCCTCTGGAGACTTGCCTCACAGGTTCTGCATGTTAACTAGAGAAGCAGAACACACAGTAACCGATGATTAGCCCAGCCTCCAGAAGCTCAGTGGGCTGATAAACCACTGTTTTGCTTTACAGATGCTTATTTCATTTATTTTTCCGAAGATTGTATTAATCAAGCTAATGTGTCACTCGAGAGCATTTTCCCTAAATCCCACGAAGAAACCTTAAAGAAGCAAAGGCTTGCTTCCTGGTTTTGTTTTCTATTGAATCTTGGCGTTCTTAGGATTTCTCTCCCCCACTCCCCCGTTGCCCTTTGCAGCCAAACTAAGATTCACAATGTGACATGTATTTGTGAAAAAACAGGCGGGGGGGAGGCTGTGCACCATATCAACCATTAAAAAGGGGGAGAGTTTCAAGAACCTTAGGGTCTCTCCCCCCTTTGTCATCTTCCTCGTTTGGTAGGAGAGATTGTATTTCCAGGTTCTCAGAAACCTTTGAAAAAACAACTCCAGTTGCTGTAAAATGATAGGTGTTTTAATTATACAAAAATAGGTGCTTTATTCTAAAGAACTGAATAACCTTTTTGAATTGTGGGTCACTTTATCTAACCCAAACAGGGTTGTTGTTTTTTTAAAGTAATTGATTGCTCACCAACATTTCCTCTTTCCTTTTCTTACGTTCACAGGCACCCGGTGCATGTTAAAGAAGAACCATTAGATCCAGATGAAAATGAAGGCCCGCTGTCCTTAGTGACAACAGCCAATCACAGTCCAGAGTTTGACCACGACAGAGATTATGAAGACGAAAATGTAAATGAGGACATTGAATGAATATGTCTGTGATGTGATCCTGCAAATGAAGATCACGGGGAGGGAGGAAAAAAAACCATATACTTTAAAATTAGCTGTGAAATCTCTCCCCATTATTGTACAGTCTGGAGGAAACACTTGGTCCATTTTGACAGCTATAAAGTACGTTAACTCTTAGTGCCATCAAGTATCCCATTTGGGAGTATTTTTGATTTTTCTACTTTTTGTTGAAAAAAACAAAACAAAGGAATTTGTACTCTGTGCATTGGATGGACTTGTTTGGTACTTGGGATTCCCTCTCACAGTCAACATCAGTGTTGTAAATTTGTTCAACCAATTCATTTATCCACAATTTGGCAGCAGACTTTGGACTGCAATTCTTCCAATTTGGGACACCGAAGACATCAAGCTGAGCATGTACACATAATTGCAGATCAAGCCTTTGCCCAGATTTTGAGGATTCCAATGGACAATATTTGCACAGTATCGCATGTTGATTATCACTGCCTTCACTTTTTCTTTCTTTGCTTCCATTTGGGATGGGGAAGTCGTGTGCGTGTGTGCACACGTGCATCTACATGTGTGCGTGCATAAGTGTGTGTGTGTGTACTGAAGAGGGGTTAAAAGAAAATTCTCCCAATTTTTTTAGTGTATAACTTTGATTTCCCCCCTACTTCTCCTACACCATTTTAAGTTCTGACCTCAGGCCTCAACTGGCCAGAGCCTTTTGAGGCTTAAATGTTTTCTGTACTTTTGTGATGAATGTTAATAGGTGTTTTTATTATACAAAGCTGAATGTCCTTGGAATTGTTTGTAGTTCTTTTTCTACCATTCATTCCAGTTTCCTTCAGATGCCATCATGTTTTCTTTAGCTATGGAAAACATTCCAGTTTGGGCTATATTCCCACTCCTCACCCCCCCCCCCAAAAAAGAAAAAGGTTTCAAAAGCTGCTGTAACCGTGTGCAAAGATATATTTGATCAGAAAGAAAGGTAGTTGCAAGAATTGAGAATGAAAGGCAAACCAGCACAAAACAGTATATAGGATGCGGTGCAAATTCATTCCACAGAGCAGTGTATGTTGTTATCATTGTTCAGAGTTTTGTTTCTGGGCTTTCATTTCTTTTTTTGCAGTAATGGTAAATATTTAGTAACACAAACTTTTAACAGCACAAAAAACACTGAACATACACCATACAGGGTTTTATTATGTCAGAAATGAATATAATCGTGGAAAGCTCTTAGCCTTTTAACCTGAATTTCTGGGACATTGAATGCTTCTAGAAGATCTAAAATACCAATCTGCCTATACGTATTTTCAATTCACGTTCGAAAGTGGGCATTATGGGAGCATTATACGTGGTTAAACAGATTAAACAGTTTGAGAATTGACTGGTGGTATCCATCAGCTTAAATATAATTTAGGTTTTGGATTCAATTTCTAGGGAAGGCCCACTAGTTGTAAAGTGTTAATAATTTTAACTCTGCAAACTGCAGTTAAGAACATTACACAATACTACACCAACCAGTATCAGAAACTGACAACTTGAAACCTGTGGGTGAATTAGCACTGTTGCAAGTTGCAGCATTCTTCAAAGCAAATGCGGGCAGGCAGCTGCTGTTAGAACATTGGTACCCATTGATCACTGCACATCTAAACACTTTCCATTCTCCAGCCACTTCTCCGTAACTCACTTATTTATGTCGGACTATAGCTTTTTAATTTCAAACGCCTTTCTGGTTTTTTTTAATTTATATTCTACTTTTGTACCTTTCCCCCTAAAATTACCAAAGATATTACACAAAGGTAAATTATGTTCTCTGTTATATGCTTTATCTTATGAAGCCAAATATCCTCTTATTGTTGATCAAAGGAGGTGAAAGAATTTAGAAGCAAATGTCAAGATACGGGCTATGGCTAACCTGAGAAGGGAAACTGCTCCTTTATTAGAGTCTAAGTTAGAAGACCAAGTAGATTGCTGAACCAAAGTTGTTGTTGTTTCGTTTTATTTTTATTATTTTTTTGTTTCTTTACAGGGACCAAATGTATTTCTGTAAAGAAAGACCTTTTAAGGCTAAAGCTATGGAACAGTATTAAGTGAAGGGAGCATGTAAGGACAGCATTTCATCCTGAGAAAACAGGAGAGTAGTCTAATTTTCCTGCAAAACAAAGGAGACGCTTACGTAATATTCAGAAGAACTCTCGCAACTTAAACTGAACCATATAATAGTATCTCAAGAATTTTATTTTCTAACCTTTTGTTCGGTCTCCGGCCTTGCAAATCCTATTCACTTTTGTTAAAAGCAAATTGCAAGGCAATTTCTGTTTAATTTGCTTTAATCTGTGCACAGGACCTTAGAGTGATTGTGACTGTTGTTGTGTTTGGGGTTTTTTTTCCCCTTTGAAATTTGGTCAGCATCTTCCACGCAGAATAACACTCCTGTCCCCTTGTAAACTTTGGTACCATTCAAGTCAATGGGAGATTTTTGCCATTAACTTCAACTGGATGCAAGTTGCTGCATCCTTTACTGACAGTGAAATATATAAAAACACAACTTCCCACCCACCCCCCTTTTCTGATTTTGTTTTAATTTAAAGGAGGGCAGTCTGTGGTCATTTGAAACATTTTGGAAACAATCCGTATTCAGGCAGCGCCATGGCGTGCAGGAGATGGCCAGGGGGGATCACAAGAAGCGATCCCTGTGCTTCAAAACAGTGGTTTTGCTGGTTAGCTTGGTATTCCAAAAGGGGATAAAAATCTGGTAGATTAGTTCATTCTCAGCATGTGTAGCTAGACGAGTAAAGATAACAGCATGAGAAACTGTTAGTACGCATACCTCAGTTCAAACTGTTAGGGAATGAGTAATTTTTTTAAAAAAAAAACTACATTTCACTCAGTTGCACTTAGTTATATGTCTTGCATGCATAGTCTAAAGACTGTAGCAAAATAATAAAAGAGAAAATGAAATAATAAAAAATTAGACTTACCGTATCTTGCAGGTATCACTGTCCTGCAGAAGAACCAAGAGAAAAATCTCAGGCTTTACATCAAGCAAACTTTGCTATTTTTTACAAATTTCTGATTCTGTGTCCCTTTCAATAATAACAATTGTTCCTATAGGGTGGGGTTTATTATGTTGTACATATATAGCCCAATGTGTCTCTGTGATCCTTTTTGTCTTTTGGTGGGTGGGATGGGGCGGCAGGGGAAAGAAATGGGGGGGAGGGAGAAGGTCCTTTTTTAATAAAAAAAAAATCATTCCTCAAAAGGAATAAATGCATACCTGTTAAAACACCCTTTGCTTTTTGTGCAACTGCTTTATATAAACTATACTTTTAAAAAATGCTTTGGGGAAAAAATCCTACTGTATGTAATGGAATTGCAGAATATGCTGCACATATATTTTATTTAGTTATCCTTGCTTTAAGACTATTGGATGACATTTGCTGACATGTGGGAGAAAATCCCAAACTCTTTGTTTTGGCTTTGGCAGATTCCCCCCCCCCCCTCCTTCTGGCTTCTAAAATGTAACATAGATGACAAATGATTCCCAACCCCAACACCCACCACCCCCCCTGTTATGGATCAAATCATTTTTGTACAGGTTTTTTTTGTTGTTGCTGTTGTTGCTGTTATGCTGTTTTGTTTTCATTTTAAATACTTTCCCTGCCCCTTCTGTTATTTCCCTACCACTGCCTATTTCTGGCTGTCTTAAGGGGCGGGGAAAAGTTGTTTCAAAAAAATGTTTTCTCCTCCTGCAGTAAATACTTTGCATGATGAATTTCCAAGGTCACACTTTCAAAGTTTTATCAGTGAAGTAGTGATTAATAATGGAGAGTGTCAAAAATTATTGAACTTTTGTATAAAAAAAAAGAAATACTTTACAAGGTGCCAAGATGTAAAGACAATTTGTTACATGCTCTGTTTTTATTTTATTTTCTCTCTCAAAAGAAAAGCGTACATTATGAAAGTAGTACAGGTAAACCACTGTCAGGAATGAGAGTCGAAGCCTACCTTATCCATACACACACACACAAAATAAAAACCTCTCCATGGAACTGACTGAGCTCTCTTCCCTCCCCCAGCTGAGCTCAGCTGTCAGCTCTGATCACCTGTTCCAGAGCAGGAGGCGGGGATTTAAGAGGGGAAAGTCTTCCTCCCCACATAGACTCAAATGCAGCAACGTGTCTGCAGCTTTCTGCTGCATTAGCAGACCTCTAGACGGAAATGAATACCCTGCATGTACCCCTAAGGGCTGGATGCAGCGGGTACTCTTAGCAACTTCTTGCACCGACAGTAGAAAGAGTTCCATAGCCAGAACCCTCTTTTTGTGTAAAGCTCATCCCTTCTCTGGATTGGGACAACGCAGTTCAAATGCTTAAAACCTGCTGGATTTCTACATTTGACCAGGGGCAGAAGAAAATGGTGGGGGGAAAGAATCAAGGCTTATGTTAAACTTCAGTAAGGAAATACAATAAATAAAAATGTTTGATTCTCCTTTAGGAGAACCCAGCCATAGCGCCCATGATTAGCTTATCAGGGGTTGGAGAAGGAGGAGATGGGGAGGGGGTATGAATCTACGAATAATACAGATCATTAGATATTTTATATATAAATATATATATAAAAATATATCAAAGTTTTAAAAAATAATTTTGAACTGTTGTAGTTTTCAGAATGCTGACAAGCTACGTTCCTTATAGCATGGAGAATGTGTTTTAAACTCTTTTGGAAAGTTTTGGTATCTTTTTTGCTTAACGTACTTTTTAGATGTCGCGGAAAACTAATTTATCATTCTTAAAAGTCTTGAGAGTTACATTTGCAGACCCGTTCCACGTTTTTAAACAGGCCCAGAGTTAGTAACAGGATATCTCCTTCCCAAAAGCCTTGATGAAAATGGTACAGTCCAGACTGTTAGCATGGTTCTTCATGTGTATGTGCTGCCAGTAACAAGATCTCCCTTTTTTTGTTTTGGTTTGGTTTTTGAGGCATACAAGAAACTCATTCCTTACATCAACTGTAATTCCATCATTCCATGTCTGTTGATGCAGACAATAAAATGTTGTGTAGTCAGTACTTATTACTGACATTATAGCATTCTCTAATGCAATAAAAGTGCTGGTTGTTCACACTGGTGATATTTGTTGCCATGGGCCATGTGTTTTTTGCTTTTCCCGTATGCTGGTGCTGCCCTCAAATATACCACACCTATGTCTACTTGTACCCTTGGAAGTTCATCAGCAGGAGCCTTCCAGCCATTCATAGTTTTAATGGGAGGTGTTGTCCTTCACTGGCACAGGCAATTTTTTTAAATTTTTGTTTCCATGTTGGGAAGGAATACAGTGGGTGAAGGTGCCAGTTTTTAATCAAGTCATTGCCTTAAAACCAAACTTCACTAACCATGCAGACTCTGTACCCACCTACTGAGAAAATACGATCAAAACCATCACTTAGACCATGATCCTTTTCACATTTTCCTTGGTGCAAATCCCAATGAACTCGGTGCCATCCTAAGCTGCCTACTTAAAAGACCCGCTGTTACCCTAGTAAAACCTGGGAACTATTTATGGATTTACCCTGAAAGAGTAAAAAAGGAACAAACAAATGCAGTAAAACAAAATTGAAGTGCAACTGGCTAACTCGTAAAGCTTTTCCAAATTGTCACGTTGTGAAGGCAAATACTTCTGTTATTCATGCAAGCCCAGAACAAAGTGACGGCAAAAAACACACACACCTTAGGCCATATATATGAATGAACCTTGGTGTGGGACTTTTCAGCATTAGCATGGTACTATTACAAGACACCCTAATCTCTGCCAAGCGGTAGAAAGAGATTCCAGGGGTCTTGCCACTTAACCAGGGTGGTTTCTCCATTGGGAAATTGAGGCACAGTGGAGACTAGTGTCTTTAAGTAATACGATTACACATATTTGCACCTGACACCTTCAAAGGAGAACATTACATCTCAAGAGTGGCCCCTCTCATAGCTCCAGCAAGCTTGGGTTCAAAGCAGCAACCAGTCATGGTCGGCAGCCAGTCTCTCTGGATTTGGGTTCACTTCTCACACAATGCTCCTCCACTAACGCCAGTAGATGCCCTTTCATGCAGAAGGACGCTTTTGGATCCAAAGTCACTATCAACATGCCAAGTCAAGAGTTACTCTGTACAAAGAGCTCCTTCGCTCCTGTTTATCTGATCTTCTGATTATGTGCATCTTACGAGTTTCCCACAGGCCATTCAGATTAATGAAGTTGAAGAGTCATGCTGTGAGCTCACAGCAGTTCCATTGATTTCAGTACCATTGGTTTTGGCATAAGTCCTTCACTTAAGAAACACAGATGCTTTGCAAAACTCGATGGCCAATACATTAGGCCACTCTTAAAGAGCATCATTGTCCCTATAGGCAAATTGTAAGGAGGGAGTACAGTCCTCCCACCTCTCTTTGAGTAAGCATATGTTTATCTTCTACATCAAGGAAAATAAAAAAGTGCTTAATAACTAGCAATAGCAGGAACTAAAATTTCAGAGAAAAGCATTTTCATGAATAATTCATTAAAATTTCACATCTGCAAGATTAGTCATCCAAATAAAATGCTAATGTCAAAAACATGCACCGTCTATAATATTCTCATCAAGCAATCTTTTTGCATATAATGATAAATGCTTGAATTAGTAGAAATGATTTTATAAAAATACTCTATCATAACATTAAATGGATGGGGAAAGTTATGTTAATTGATGTCAATAGCGTATTGAACTATTATTGATTTTTCATCAGCTGATGTAACAGCAATGTTATTAGCAGAAATTAATAGGTAATGCACCTTTATGGCTACAATAATACTGGGAAACCGTCCTAGATCTATCTTCCTTTCATTCCTTATAGTAGATTTAAACTTTTTTCACAAATAGTGTATTTTACACTATGTATATCTAGGGAGAAAATACTCAATTTATTTCACCTGTCAGTTGCAATACAGTGAGTAAAGTAAATTTGTCTATAGAAGACCATAACCCTGCAGCGTTCATAATGCTACATTATCAACGCTCTCCACTCCTGGGTTTAGCTACAACAGGCATAGGCAAACTCTGCCCTCCAGATGTTTTGGGACTACAACTCCCATCACCCCTAGGTAACAGGGCCAGTGGTCAGGGATGATGGGAGTTGTAGTCCCAAAACATCTGGAGGGCTGAGTTTGCCTATGCCTCAGGTACAACATCAAGGCAGAGCACATGCTTGGCACATTGAAGATCCCAAGGTTCTGTCTCTGGTGCCTCCAGTTAATAGGAGCAGGTGAGCCCACAGGAAGTTGCTGCCAAAGTAGATGATACTGGGCTAGACTGACAAGTAGTCTGACCTGTCATACCTTTGCATATTCCTAAGTAAACTGAAATCCCCTTTGGTAGAATACATGCTTATACGTTCTCTTCAGCATCTATAGGTGGGCTGAAAGGGAAGGTGTGAAGTGGGGCAGAGGACCAACAAAACCAGCTCTTTTTGCCACCACCAGTTCCACTTTCACAGAAACTATTTCCCCCTCCATAACGTCATCTGTGCCAGCTCTGCATCATGACATAGAGTTGTGCAGTATTGGCTTGGACGGGGAGGAGTGGTGGGCTTCATTGGTGATTGCCCTCTCCATTCAACAAAAGCTATCTTGGTTGGGATATTGTTACATCTCTGCCAAGCAGTGCATGAGATTCCAGAGGGTTCCCGGCACTCACCTAGGGTTATGTTCCCATTGAGAAGCAAGACTTGGTGGAGGCTGTCATGCCTTTAAGAAACATGGTTTAATTACACATATTGACACCTTAGTTCAGGTGAATGACAGCTCTATTGGCTGCTGCCCTTCAGCTCACGCATGGTGTTCTCCCTTTTTTCTAACAGAAAAACCACCACTCTCCTGCCTTTCTCCTTTCAAGCCCACAATGGCTTGAGTAACTCACCCTGTGGTTCTGTTGAACCCGAGAATACGAGAAGCCTGGGCACGTGAACCAGGGACTAACTGAATTCCAGCAGATTTCAGCCATGTCCTTGGGACTAAAACTTCGCTTTTCGTTGTCTGAAATGGATGCACAACTAGCTTGTTGATCCTTTGCATAATTGAAATGATGTGGAATGAGCTATATGAAATCATAAATGATTGCTCCTGAAGACTCAACACACAATTTCGAACTAACGAAGCACTAAATTAACATATCCAGATCGCAGTACCATTATTGTGGAACACCATGCTGTTTTCATTGACTTCGGTACTGCGATGAACAGCATAAATCTAAGTATTTGCTACTCTTATTTATTTACTTAGCTCCCTTTAATCCTTACGTTGCAGCAACTGGGAAGAACACTCCTCTTGTTACAGCTAGTGCTGAGATAACATCAGTGTAACTTAGCCAGGATCTTATGTACTTCTGAAAGCAAATAATGCAACAGCAGTGCAGAAGACGGATTAGAAGATAGCAACTCCAAAAGCCGGTCCCTCGGCACTGACTTACAATGAGGGGAAATAAAGAGTGTTCCCTCAAAAACAGCTGGTGGGGGCATATCCAATCCTCACCAAGAACTCTTGGGGCAACAGGGTCTTTGCTGGGGATTTGGATTCCCCCCTCTACATACCAAATGGGGTGCAGGTTTCACTTCCCTGCTTTGACAGCTGCCCTGGTGCACAGGGCATCCAGTGCTATATAGGCATTAAGTGGGGAGACATCTGAACCTTCAGGAAACTGAAGTGAGGCTCCGATTCAGGTCTAAAGACTGAAATGCAGTCCGGTGCATTTCTTCTTCTGTGCTTACGGAAGAATAACTTATGAAAACATACTATGAGCAGCATGAAGAAACACTGCAGCAAGTAGAAAGATGGAAGTGCTTAAGAGTCAGAAACTAGAATTGGTAGACGATCCTGAACAAAGACAAAATGCTATTGGTGGAAGCCTCAGTTAAAGGATACAGAAATTCCTTACTGGGTGTTTTTGAAAGCATGACCAACATAACAATTGATATGCATGTAACACTAACCCTAATAAGTATGAATGGTGCACTGTTAGAAAATCGTGGCCACTTTGCTCCTTCACCACTCCCTCTGCTGTTACACTATCATGAGTGAAGCCATGGTTTGGTTTACTGTTAGATGAGAACTGGGGTTTGTGGTTTGTCTCCTGCCAGAACTCATGAGAATGACATCAACCTAATCATCAACATGACCTCAAAGGCATCAGCTTGTGACAATGTACACCTGTTTGTAGGCTCGTCTTTCCTTTGACCAACAATGTCAAAGCTAACACCAATGGCAACCAGCTGTTGCAAGAGTACAAAAGAATGCAAATGCAAAGTTGCAGCAGAACACGCACACTGCTCTGGATCAGGGCCCACGTGGCCAACACAAAATTAAATAATGCTAAGTTCCTGGGCCTCACACACAACCAAGTTAATCAGCTATACTGAAACTACTCATCCGAAACAGACAGACACAAACCCCAACCTATTCACAAGCTCTTTATTTTACAATCTCATTTATCTCCATATGTGTCAAATAGCCATATCATTTTACTCTAAATAATTAACTACTTTCTGTTCTTTAAAATCAGCGCCAGCGTGTACTATAGATTTCTGCCAGAATCTGAACAACTACGTTAATATCGGAAAGCAATAAACAAAAACCATTTTTTTTGTACCTGACCATATGTATAAAGAGCTGACACGTTAAAGCTACCTCTCAAAATGGCCAAAAGCAAATTTCAGAATGCACAACAAAAGCTGCAGCAAGATGTTCAAGGCTTCAAACACCTAGCCCGTAAAATAAACCTCTCCCCGCAAAAATCATAATCCAAAAATAAAAGCAAATAATTATTAGCCTCACACTTTAAAAAAAAAAAAAAAAATCCTAGGAGCCCCCACCAAATAACTATGGATGTCAACTGATTAAAAAAAAGCATGGTATATCAGTCTTTTAGCTCTTTGATGAAATAATAAAGTGAAATTGCTTTCTCTTTGCTTTTTGCGGGTGGGGTTTTTCATAAATTTCATCCTGGTCTGCTTTTATGCTGTTTTGGTAATGCTTGTGCTGGTTCTGTGTTTATTGGTTGCATTGTATTGTATTTGTGCATTTTAACTGATTTTTGTGAACCGCTCAGATGACTTTGGGTGGTCTAGAAATGGCATAACGAAATAGATAAGACCGGGACTTGCTTCTCGGTAGGTATGCACTGGATTGCAGTGCAAAGCTTAAAGCTTTCAGCCCTACATAGATTAATGCTCGATTCCTTAAATACTTTAAAATGTTACTTTAACACAAAGGAATGCATTCTAAGAAAGTGACCACAACTACTACTTATTATTATGTTGAGTGGTTGACATTAGCCCATTGCGTGTGTGTTTATATGCAAAATAACAGTTCTAGAGCTTTGAAAAGCAGTTCAAGCGCATTATTTTACTGACTTATGCAATAACCCTGAAAGGTATATCAGTGTTATCATCTTACTATTGTAGCTGGGATGCTGAGGGACAATGCACAGCTTTTATGTCATCTAGGGAGTGGTGGTGGCAAGCAAGATTTGTTCCTTAGCACAAGAGCACACCTAAGATTCCTTTGTTTAAATTCAAAACATATACACTGTAAATTGTAAAATGAGCATAAATGTAAGGATTCATCCACACACGTCTGAATGGCAAGGAACACTTTTGCAAAATCATCTGGCGATACCGACTCTGTGTGCATAATGCAGCAATCATGTTTATTTGGATGTAATCACAGAAGTCGGAAAACCATTTTGTCTTCAAGTTCTAATGCTAATTTGAAGGTAACTGTCCTTTCAAAGATTAATTCCACTCAAAGCAATAACCATTATTTACCAGAGTTTGATGGTTTTATCACTCATCATTTTAGCAAATTTCCATTGAAAATGCTAAAATGGTTCGTCATAAGGCACATAACTGCTTTAGCTGTAAAAATGACCAACACAAGTGCCTGTACTCAAACATTAAATTATACTGTAATTAATAAAGACAGTTAAACTGTCTACTAGCAACAGCAATTTAGGTAGCCACATTTGATTGGCTATAAATTGTAACTACATTAAAATTCCAGAAATATTAGCAATATGGATTGCTTGATGGAAATAGGTGCTGATCACCAACACTCCTGTTTTATAACAGAAGCCCAGGTCATGTTGGCCACAAAACGGGTGCGCGAAGATCAGGCCTAAGCACTTTTAATCTTGTGAAACAAGCAATTACAAATAGTTGCATCGATTTGTTAAAAAGCTTTAGGTGACATAAATTGTTTCCTGTTTAGCTTCTGGCTCTGATACATAAATGTCAGAGAGTCTAATATTAATTAGGGTCAGGGAACAACAAGGGTCAGCTACTGTGGCTTATGATCAGGGCTGCGTCAATCGTTTTGTATGTATGAGAAAAGGCAAGGGAAGCTAACAGACAATGCTGCTCTGGCTCAAAGCACCCGTTTCCTTAGAAAAGGCCCAAAGAAACAGAGCTTTGACTTTAAAGAACAAGTGGTGCCATCCTCACACTGCTTTTTAGACCAGGGTATAGTTTGAAATCTTAGTTGCAGCACTGACTTGCCATGTTAACTTGGGCGAGTCTCTTTTCCCCCTAAGCCTCAGATCCCCATCTTTAAAATGGCAATAATAAATCACTTCATAATGGTTGTCATGAGGAAAACATGGGAGTTGTTGCTACTGCTGTGTGTGCACATCCATAACTGTGAGTGAGCATGCAAGCAAGTATGAACAGACTTGGGGTAGCCAATACGGTATCCTCCAAATGCAGCTCCCATCATCCTTGACAAGAGGACATACTGGCTGGGACTACTGGGAACTGTGGACCACATCATCACAAGGGCACCACTTTCGATGCCCCTGGTCTAGACATTACACTAGCTCTAAAGAACTTCACTCCTGTGTTGCGTTGCACCCTGTCCTGCTGCTGTCCATATCATTTACTGGTCGTGGCTTCTCAAGGGAAAAGGGTCGTAGCTCAGGGGTGCATGCAAAAGATCCCAGGTTCAATCTCTGGCGTCTCCAGGGAGGCCTAAAAGCATTGGGGAGTCGCTATCAGCCAGTGTTGACAGTAGTACTAGGCTAGCTGGATCCATGGTCTCATTCAGTATATGGCTGCTTCCTATGTCTCTATCATGCTTTGAGTTTCTCAGCCGTTGCCAGCAAACGCCACCGCTGTGGACTGCAGACAATGAAGCTCACAGTAACGGCTCTGGCTCCTATGATGACTTGCACAGAATGATTAAGCTGCTGTGGGCAATGTGTAGGCTTCTCCCTGTGGTGAGTGTAACATCTAGACTGGGTGATATTGAAGGCATAAGGCATTTTGCTTGTATAGGTAAAGGTAAAGGTCCAGTTGTGGCCGACTCTGGGGTTGCGGCGCTCGTCTCGCTTTATTGGTAGAGGGAGCCGGCATACAGCTTCCAGGTCATGTGGCCAGCAGGACTAAGCCACTTCTGGCGAACCAGAGCAGCACACGGAAACACCGTTTACCTTCCTGCCGGAGCGGTACCTATTTATCTACTTGCACTTTGATGTGCTTTCGAACTGCTAGGTTGGCAGGAGCAGGGACCGAGCAATGGGAGCTTACCCCATCGCGAGGATTCAAACCGCCGACCTTCTGATCAGCAAGTCCTAGGCTCTGTGGTTTAACCCATAGTGCCACCCGCATCCCTTTGCTTGTATCTGGCTGCACATTTCTGCCTGTAGACAACCTGGCACCCACGCAGCTCAACGGTTAATGGGGAATACATATCCAGATATGCATATGCATTGCACCCTGTCCCTGCCAAGCTGCACCCTCACTGGTATACACAGGCCACCTCCCTCACTTGCAGATAGGTGAAGTTGCTACCTAACTGTGTGGGAAGCCAATCTTACTCCTGCCATTTTTTACTGCGGGGCAGTATTCTGTGAGGAGCTGCACATGTGCACAAACCAGGCACATAATTGGTTGGATGGGACGCTCACACAATAGATGATGCTCTGGTATTCCAAAACAATAACATTACGTGGGGAGTGATTACTTCAGGGCCATATTAATTTCACGCTTCCGCTGGATAAATCACAGCTCTTTTCATATAACGCTGGATCCCATAAATACTTTTTTTTAAAAAAGCCAACAACACTCCCAACAAAAATACTGTTTATAAAAAGGCCCTTTTGCTTCACAAAACACATCACTTCTGCATGTGGAAATTAACCTCATATTATAGTCTGGAATGCATTTGAAGACTTCTATGCTAATTTTTTTTTTTTGAAAAAAACTTTCTCCCTTCTCCCCTAAGCGGAGCGGTGCAGGTTATTTACTCAACATAAATCAAATGTATCATGTACAATGTTTTCTTTAGATTGGCGGGCAACAGAGAAAAATACAGTTTAAAAAAAAAATCTGGAGAAAATTTATTAAATATGATTTTCACTGTAATAGAATATTAATGGAACCCAATGCTCATTTCCCATTAAGCTGATCTCTTTTTAATACACACATGCTTTTTATTATTTTGCACTCATGCGAAAATTCCACATTCAGAGACTTTCCATCTACTTAGGAATGTCTCTGGCGAAGGCAGAGTAAGAAATATTGAACCAGGGCAGGCGGGGGGGGGGGGGGCAGGGAGAGGGAAAGCAACAAATACCTAGTGATAAGAGGTAGTGCACCACAGATAAAATAAAGCAAAAAAAAAAAAAAAAAAAGGCCAATGAAATAACAAAGGGTAAAAAGCATTCAACCCAGGAAGGGAAGCTACAGAAACAATTATATTTTAAATCCTCTTTTCTTTCTCTGCTACTGCTTAGATGAAAATGTTTGATTTGCAACATAAAAGATTCATTAATTACCACTTCAATATTTAAAGCTATTTTTCCGACTAACACGAGCAGATAAAGCACTGCAATAAAACCACTAATAAAAATTGGAAAATACTTCTAACAAAGTTTACCAGGGTTGGGGAATCCTCAGGCTCAATGGTTCTCAAAAACTTTTCTCACATGAAAAGTGATAGCAGCTCTCCAGTTATAAGCAGTGCTAACCGGAACAAACCATGAACACCTCTCTTGTTCTCTTAGAATGGCAATGGCGGACGATTGAGAGGTGTTGAAACTGAGTTCCTGCAAGTTCCAGATGGAAAAAGGCCTGGTTAATAATAATAAATTATAACAATAAATAATAATAATAATAATAATAATAATAATAATAATAATGATTCTACTACTATCCTGGCTTCTGCTTATGGATCCAGTTCTTGGATTCTAAGCATGCAGAATTCCAATCTGCAGCTCCCAAGCCACTTGGTCATTCTCCAGGATCAGATTCCATACTCTTAGCTCATATTCCTCCTACCAACCCTGCCAAGAGGTCTCGGGGGGGGGGCAATTATTATTATTATATAGACTTGTTAGTTTCTTGCTACCTGGAGGTCTCTAAGTGACTTACAACACATTTCTTCTTCATGTGCCTCCTCCACAAGAGGCCCAGAGGGCAGCAACCCCAAAACGGGCCTTTTCTGTGGTGGCTCCCCACTTGTGGACTGCTCTCCCCAGGAAAGCTTGCCTGGCGCCTTCGTTACATATATTTAGGGGTCAGGCAAAAACATTCTTCTTCTCTCAGGCCTTTGGATGATTAAACGACCTATGGCCTTTTAAACCGGGCCGGTGTTATAGAAACTCAATTAATAATTATCATAATAATTTAAAACATAAATATAAAAATATCATATAAAAACAGAAAAAAACAACCACCGTAATAGTCACAGGAAGCTTGGGCAGCACACTAGAAACAAAATATTACCTTAGTGTCAAAAGCTTTGGAGCAAATATAAGTATTTGAATGGCAGCAAAAAAATGTCAATGAAGGTGTTAAGTGTACCTCACTGGGGAGAGCATTCCAGAGACAGGAAGCTCTCTCCCTTGTCACCATTCTCGGAGGGTGACCTGAAGAAGGGTCTCAGAAGGAGATCTAAGCGTCTGGGTATGTTCATACTGGGAGGCTATATTGTGCTAAATAAATCAAAGGCCCGACTCAGTATTAAAAAAAAAAAAAAAAAAAAAGGTAAAGGACCCCTGACAGTTAAGTTCAGTCGCAAACGACTCTGGGGTTGCGGCACTCATCTTGCTTTATTGGCCAAGGGAGCTGACGTTTGTCCGCAGACAGTTTTTCCGGGTCCTGTGGCCAACATGACTAAGCCGCTTCTGGGGTAACCAGAGCAGCGCACGGAAACGCCGTTTATCTTCCCGCCAGAGTGGTACCTATTTATCTACTTGCACTTGACGTGCTTTCAAACTACTAGGTTAGCAGGAGCAGGGACTGAGTAACGGGAGGTCACCCCGTCATGGGGATTCGAACCGCCGCCCTTCCGATCGGCAAGTGGTTTAGACCACAGCGCCACACACGTCCTTATGACTCAGTATTAGGTAGCTTCAATAACAAGCAGGGATGTCCCAATGGTATCAGTAAACTTCTGTATTCTAGACACTGAGCCAACTTGCCTGAGCCATCTTGCAAGGCAGACAAAAATGTCATTACTCTGATGGGCACATAATAGATGAAACACTGTGGTGCACAACTGGACACCTTCATCTGCCCCAGGCACAACAAAACATTTCTCCACAGCCACAGCAGGCACTGTAACTCTCCAACAGTTTGTCTTCACCCTCGGAGGTGCACTCTCCCACTGTCTCCCAAAGGCAGACAGATGCCAACCAGATGAGCCCTCACTCAGGTCAAGTTATTTGGAAGCTTCTGAGATTAATTCTATCTTGAAATAATATATGTTTCAATAGGGCTGTTTATTTGTTGCTTCTTTAAATAAAATGGGACAGATGTGTGGATAGTGTGATTCTAAAGTCTAGTCACTAGGTGGCACTAGACTTTGTTGTATCTGAGTGGACTCAGGAGTTTCCTGTTACTCTTCTGTCCTTGTTTTTAGAGAGACAATGCCATTCTTCTCTAGTTCCCTGACCGGGGTATTAGACAGGCTTCCTCTCAGCCTTCTGTGGAAGTGTGGGACATTTTCCAGACCTCTGAGTAGCCCTGCCATAATATAGGCTGCTTAATATTTTAATTGGAATGATCTTATGCATGAAATGTCCAGTTAATTCCCCCCCCCCAGCTCATTTTTGCCCACCCACTTTCAGAGTACAGGCAGGCCCAATCTTAATGTACATAATTCTTTGGGAATCATCTGATCATGCGTGAGACCCATGCTGCACGTTTATGGTTGCTTTGTAAAGTCTTAAGAATACAGTTGGAATGGCTATCACAATCAAACCACCCCCCTGGTGCTTCCTGGCTCCCGTTTATGGCTTTAACATTTGTAGAATGAGGTTTTGAATTGCTCGACGCAAAACAAAAACACATGATAAAAATCAGGTGATAGGCTGCTTACTGTAAAGTTCATTTCCCCTCCAAAGTCCTTCTTTAATTATGAAAGCTGCAGAATCCATTTCCTTTTGGTGTGCAAAAAGGTGTGTAATTAAACCATCAGCATAATACCTTTCTACATGTAAAACCTGCACTTATGAACTTTAACTGCTGAATAAAAATGCCTATTACATGACCATTAAGTATTATGAATAAAGCGAGTCATTGTAGTACTTGATTAATTTTTATGCACTAAGCTTTGTGTTCAGCAGAAATTTGATTTCCATTGGTATCTATATCCCAGAGGCTTATGGGGTTTTCTGGATCAGTCTCCCATCCCTTATTTCCTCTGAGTATACTGCTACTTTACGTACATCCTAACCCTAATGCAGGAAGCTATGATCTCCAGTTGCTTTATTTCACTTCTCAACTTTGTTTTCCACCTTCCCATCACTATGGCCCAACCAAATATAAGTGTGCCGTACTTAAATATTTACCAGCTTTGACAGGTACGACCTTTCCTGGAGCAGAGGACCTTGACCACAATAGTTCAGGCACCGGCTACTTCAAGACTGGATTACTGCAAAAGAGCAAGACGCTGCCAGCATACGACACCTCTGCTCAGAGCTCTGCATGATTTGGCAAACTGTTACCAGGCCAAGTTCAAAGTGTTGGTATACAAAGCCCTTAACAGCTTGGGGTCAGTTTACTTGTGGGTTCCATTTACCCAATATGTGTCCACTTGACCTCTTTGATCTGCATGACTGGCAGTGTTACAGGTGCCACACAGTGCTCGCTCCATGTAAGACATCATTAGTTTAGTGTAGCAGCACCTAGACTTTGGAACCCCTGGCCTACTGACAGTTTCCTGTGCTGTATTATTTTTGGCATCTGCTTAAAACATTTTTGTTTAGGCAAGCCTATCCAGGCACACATCTTACATCTCTTTTTAATTTTAATTAAAACGCTTTGTGGGTTTTTTTTAAAATAAAAATATTCTTTTTAAACTCCTTTTATTGATAATTTTCACATTACTTATAAGCTGCATGGAGGTTTTTTTCACAATCAAGCAGTATATTTTGTTAAATAAACAAATAGCAAACAAATAAGCAAAATGCCCACATTGAAATAGGGGTTTTATGCTTGCAAGACAAAATCCCTTGTCCAGCAGATGTAACGGAGAACTACCACATCCAGACAATTGTTTGAACAAAATATACAGCACAGGCAGAGGTTGTGTTGCAGAACTGTTCTCAAAAGCCCATCTTTTCTTGCCTGCCAAATCATACAGAACACATACTTTTGAGCAAATTATTAAAAAGTGAGTTTTGCTGTATTGATCTTGGTTATTCTGGTATTGATCTTTATTTGCCTACTGTTCCCTGGCCTTGCTCTCACTTCTTGTACTTGCAGTGCACTGACAAATGTTCTACAGGATTTGTGGTGTATGAGAGCCAAGCTCTCTAAGGGCTTGAGGCAGAAACCATCATTACCCCTTCAAAGAAACCTGTTCAAGGCTCTTTGAGGTCCAGTGGTTAGAGTAATGGATTTGAGCTTTGAACGTCTTAGTTCAACCTGCTGTTCAGCTCGTGATCTATAAAAACGGGTTACAATCCTACACAGGATTGGCACTGCAAAGCAATTTACATACCCAAACCCTGCTCCAGAGAACATGAACTATGCAGGGAAGCAGAAATCTACACGTGTATTGGGAACTACAAGTGTTAATTTTAAAGTCGGTTGTGCATACAGACATTGAAATAATCTGTCATTATAAATAGGCTGCACACTACAATGGGCGTTCCCATCTACGTCTGGATATGAATGGGCATTCTGATGTGCTCCAGATGTGTGGCAGATCGTGCTGAAAATTGCCTATCCATAATGCTATGGAGGGCAATGACAAACCTAGAGACATCACCTTGCTGACAAAGGTCCATATAGTTAAAGCCATGGTTTTCCCAGTAACGATGTATGGAAGTGAGAGTTGGACCATAAAGAAGGCTGATCGCCGAAGAACCGATGCTTTTGACTTATGGTGCTGGAGGAGACTCTTGAGAGTCCCATGGACTGCAAGAAGATCAAACCGATCCATTCTTAAGGAAATCAGCCCTGAGTGCTCACTGAAAGGACAGATCCTGAAGCTGAGGCTCCAATACTTTGGCCACCTCATGAGAAGAGAAGACTCCCTGGAAAAGACCCTGGTGTTGGGAAAGATGGAGGGCACAAGGAGAAGGGGACGACAAAGAACGAGATGGTTGGACAGTGTTCTCGAAGCTACCAGCATGAGTCTGACCAAACTGCGGGAGGCAGTGGAAGACAGGAGTGCCTGGCGTGCTCTGGTCCATGGGGTCACGAAGAGTCAGACACGACTGAACAACAACAACAATGCTATGGAGGTAACTTTCATGTAAAGTTCCCTGCAAGCTGCCATAAGTTCAGGGACTGAACCCCTGGGCCCTGCTGTGATAGTCTCCAGATAGATGTTTTTGACCCCTTACTGAATCTCACCATCAGAAACATGTTTTGTTTCATCATTGTCTTGGCCTCTTGACTCTTCTAATAACCTGTTTTTTGATTTTTTAAAAATGTTTGTGTGCGCGCACACACATTTACTTGGATTCATTAACACCCCACAAAGAGGTATTGCTTCTCCCATAGCCACAGCCTTGGATTCCAGTGGAAATCAGGTATGGTTCTGTCTCTGCCTTTCCGGCCTGCAGCTTTTGCATGCAGCTTCTAGCTCACACAACTCAGCTTCCCACTCTGACCTTTTGTCTTTCGAAGTAAGAGACAATAAAACAAATTGTCCAGTAGCACCTTAGAGACCACTTCTGAAGAAGTGTGCATGCACACGAAAGCTTATACCCAGAACAAACTTAGTTGGTCTCTAAGGTGCTACTGGACAAATTTATTTATTTCGACTGCGTCAGAACAACACAGCTACCTGCCTAAGTAAGAGACAATTGAGGGAGGGCAGCCCACCCATTCCCCCTCTGGCACAGAGCCACTCCCTTTGTTCCCTTAATATCTCATCTTTAGTGAGCCATTACTAGGCTGGCCAGGCTATTCCAGTGACCGAACCTGTGCTGGATCCAGGAATTAGAAGGTTTGATTAGATTTTAACACCCCCTGGATCCAGGGATTAGAGGGGTCTGGCACTCCACGCCCCCCAACTCATAACATTATGTTTATTTTCACTATTCAAATCCTTTCCAAGTTTTGTCTCTTAAATGTCATTTCACCAATCTATTCCTTGAGCGAAAAAGCAGGTTGGAAAGCGGGGGAAGGGGGGGAGAGAGAAAGGTTTTCCCACTCCCAAGCGCGTGTCCCACTGTTCTGCTTCTAGATAAATGTTCAGTTCAGAAGTCTTGATGAAATTACCAATCAAGCTGCCTCTCAGCTTCACTCCGTCGTTATGTTTGTCTTAATCAGGTGGCTGGGGGAGCAATTTTTCATTTGCAGCAGGTGGTTGTTTACACATTAGATAAACTCCCATCCTTAGCAAGCCTTGGCAGGGGTGTTTGCGCTTTGCTTCAACATCTGCTGCTCCTTCTCTCACAAGCACACAGATCAAGGAACGCTCCCCCCCCCCCGGCTCCGCTGATGGAAATGATTCCTAGTTTAGATGAGCTGAAATACAAATGTCATGCTTAGCGGTAAACATTTGTGTTGAAAAGTTAGGGTGCGGCAGTAATTAGTTTTGCCCTGTTCTGATCCCCTCTCTTACCACCCCCAAAATCTGAGTTCTTCGTATTTACTCCTTCAGGATTCCTGAGGTTAGCAAATTAAGAATGCAAATGGGAACAGAACTGGAACAGTCTCAAGATTTTTTCAAGGCTCCCTTCCCCACCCTCTCTCACAAACTACTTGGTTAAATAGGCTGCCCTGTTCTAAACTGAATGGGCTTAGACTTGCAATCTGAAGACACTCCGCCCCCAAAGAAGAAATGGAGAGCTCCTGCACTTAACAGAGGCTCTGCAGCTGCAATTAATAACCTCGTTTCCTTTCATGTTCTCTTTCACTGCTGTGATCATGTCCTGTTTGTGAGCTTTCCTTGAGCATCTGGGTGATCCCTGTAAGAACAGAATGCTGGGCCAGAGAAACCTTTAATTTGGAGGGGCTCTTTTTATGCTCTTGTGTTCTTACCCTGTCATATTATATACACGGCACATCCTGCAGTGGAGATACCAGAATTGCACCTGAGCTAGGAACCAGCTGAGGCAATATATAGGAGCATTAAAACACGCAATATTCCCACCCTGATAAACATGTATCTTCAGCTGCATCTGCACAACAGGGTTTCAGCACTTGTGACCAGCAATGTTTTGCAAAGTGGTTTTGCTTGCAGCAGCCCTTCCCAGACGCAGCGCACTGTTTCTGACCACAGTAAGCCTATATCTCACCTCAGGAGCTTTGTTAAGAAGCTGCTGCACTCTTTCATTTAGCATCTCCTGTCCCTGTGGCTGCTTGCTTAGGGCATGGACAGCTGACCTCAGTTCTTCTGCTTGGGCCCTCACCATCTCTGTGGTTCCACATGTCTCGAGAGTGCTTTCAAGTGCAAGATGTTCTCCACACAGCAGCCTTTCTTATATTGTGTTCTCCCTAAAGCCACAAATAATCCTGTTTCTGACCAGAGACTCCCAAAGGCCCAAGGGTTTTTAGCTCTGCAGCATATTATGCTTTACTTTAGCCCCTTCTCTAAATGCCTGTAAATCTATCAGATTCTCTCTTTGTGGGGGATAAGCAAAACTCCTCAATTTTTGACATTACTGCACTGAACTTCATGTCTTCTCCTTCTGCAAACCAGAAGTTATAGTAAACCTTCGATGCTTACTCTCCCACCAAATGCAACAGTAATATTTTTATTTTATCTGGTTTCCCTTCAGTCCCTGTGGCTCTCAGAGTTCAAATCTTTTCCTGAATTTTCTCCCGTTTTCTGCAACATCCCCATGCATTTTCAGGCTGGATGGGGGTTGTAAAAGCTCCATAGTTACCTTAGTGCTGTAGAAGCTGGTGTTTCTGTTGCTAGACTGAGACCTGGCTGCAGTTTTTTGGGTGAGGCCCTTCTTGCCCATAATTCTCAGCTGCCCCCATTTCTGACACCCTTAACACCAGTTAAGGGTCAATATCTTAAAGCAAGAGATAACATAGTGGGCTTATTAAGCAACTTTACAACAAATGCTAGTTTCCTTCTGGAACCTTCTCAGCCAGGCAGGCTCCACCCACTCACACCCAGCCCTAGGGATCATCTCCCAACTCCCATCCCCATGTTTCTTGTTAGGAAACGTCTCTAAAATTAATACAGTCACTACAGTGTGGCGACAGACAAGTGTGCAGTCATTCCTAGTGTTGATTCTGATTTCCCCACGGTTCCTGGTATCTTCTTTCTTTTCAAGCCCCCAAGGGTCCCTTTGAGAAGGAACAGCACCTTTGTGGGAATGAAGCAGATGGTGCCTTGTGTAACTGAGGTGATTCTTATTCTCCTCTCTCTTGATCCATTTTATCAGACAGTGATTACAACAAGCTCTGACGCTTAGGAACACAGCAAGCAGCCTTATATATGCTCCATCACTGAACTACTGCCCTTCCCCAAGTCTTTCTCACGTTCCTTGTTTCTCTGTTGTTAGCTGTGTACACAGTATACCTTTAAAGCATATTTGAAGCATATTTCACTGCCCGCTCGCCCTCAAAGAATTCTGGGCATGGTAGTTTGCTAAGAGTTGCTGGCAATTGTAACTGTGAGGGGTAAACTACAGTGCCCATAATCCTTTGAGGGGGAAATGTTTTTTTAAAAGTATAGTGTGAAAACAGCCGCTCACACGAGGCTCTTTAGCCACACCTATTTTCTTGGTTCTCTGGTATTGCAGGCTTTTAGTGAACAGGAGGCCATTACTCATGAGCTGAGCTCACTCTGGATCAACTGAAAAGTTTGGGAATATTTTGAAGTCATTGCAAAACACATACTTATCAAGCCAAAGCTTACAGTGGTACCTCGGGTTACATACGCTTCAGGTTACATACGCTTCGGGTTACAGATTCCGCTAACCCAGAAATAGTGCTTCAGGTTAAAAACTTGCTTTAGGATGAGAACAGAAATCGTGCTCTGGCGGCGTGGCAGCAGCAGGAGGCCCCATAAGTTAAAGTGGTGCTTCAGGTTAAGAACAGTTTCAGGTTAAGTACGGACCTCCGGAACGAATTAAGTACTTAACCCGAGGTACCACTGTACTTGAAAGCATACTTATCAAGCCCAAGAACATTAAATATATAGGGTTGGATCCAAATTTACAAGGGACTTAAATTGTTAATGACTCACAGCTAACAACAATTGATTTCAGTGATCTTACTCTAAGTATGACCAAGTCTAGACTGAACCAATTATGTATAACTTGGGTGGCAATCCTATACACACTTTCCTGGGAGTAAATCTAATTTAATTGGGTAGGATTTACATCTGAGTAGACATGCCAAGGACTGAACTGCTACCATATAAATTTGGGATGTTTTCTTTTATAAACACAACAATATACCCCAGCATCAGACATGATGTTGCACCCCGATAAGGTGTGTGTGTGTGTATGTACTCTGGTGCATCCGTTAAGTTGGATACATAATTCCTTACATGTTCAGGCTAAGTGAAGCCTAAATGGCAAAGAGCTCTCTTGTTTAATAAGGGGGGATAATTTTACAGCAGGGGTCAGCAGCCTTTTTCAGTCGTGGGCCAGTCCACCATCCCTCAGACGGTGTGGTGGGCCAGACTATATTTTGAAAAAAATTATAATGAATGAATCCTTATGCCCCACAAATAGCCCAGAGATGCATTTTAAATAAAAGGACACATTCTACTTGTGTAAAAAAAGCTGAGCCAGTGTGGTGTAGTGGTTAAGAGCAGTAGTCTCGTAATCTGGGGAACCGGGTTTGCATCTCCGCTCCTCCACATGCAGCTGCTGGGTGACCTTGGGCCAGTCACACTTCTCTGAAGTCTCTCAGCCCCACTCACCTCACAGAGTGTTTGTTGTGGGGGAGGAAGGGAAAGGAGAATGTTAGCCGCTTTGAGACTCCTTCGGGTAGTGATAAAGCGGGATATCAAATCCAAACTCTTCTTCTTCTTCTTCTGATTCCCAGACCATCTGCGGGCCGGATTGAGAAGGCGATTGGGCCGCAACCGGCCCACAGGCCTTAGGTTGCCTACCCCTGCTTTAGAGAGTTCATACAAACTGATCTGAACTTGCAACTAGATCTAGAGCAGGTGTTGAAGAAGCCATTGGTGATATTTATGTTCCTAATTTGACAACGCTAGGAAGCTGGAAGGAAGGAGAGGTTTCTTAAGGTTCCTTGATTTCATTCTGTGTCCTCTTCAACCTATGCTTTTATGTAACTAACATTCCCCTATTCCCTCCTGATATGTGTGCCTCATTCTGAGTGGGCACTGTTTCACCCTAACAGATGGGCCTGAGCATTTGCATGCCAGAGAACCATTCCATGCATCAAGTTTATTAGAAGACAGCTTGTCACACAAGGATGTTGAAAAGTCCCCTTTGCATATAGTAACATCACCCAGGAGGAGGAGAACTGACTCATGTGTTGCCCTCCCTTTCCACAAGGTCTTCTTCAGTTTATATGGTACTTAGCATTTTATCCAGTCTCACTTTGAAAAGCCAAAGCAAATGCCTAATGCGAGTTTCTTTATTGAAACTGTTGGCATGACTTAATCCGCACACGGATATTTTCCATTGGGGGATGCCACTGAAAATGGCCTCCATATGCTCAATGATAATCCTAGTGGTGCAACAATAAAACTGCTAGCACGTTTGCAAAGCTAAGCAGGGTCAGGTATGGTTTTAACTTGGATGGGGATCCACGAGTTGAGATTCCAGCATTGCAGGGAGGTTGTACTTGGGGTTCCTCCAAATGCTATGATTCTATGATTCAAGTTACAGATGGGTAGCCGTGTTGGTCTGCCATAGTCAAAACAAAATAAAAAATAAAAAAATTCCTTCCAGTAGCACCTTAAAGACCAACTAAGTTAGTTCTTGGTATGAGCTTTCGTGTGCATGCACACTTCTTCAGATACACAGATTCAAATTCCTTGTTGCAATGTTTGGTGATCAGGCCCTGTACCCCACATTTTGACAGGTGTGGAGACTCTCCATGATATGGCCTGCATCAACAAAACACTTCCCAACATCAGGAATATAGAAAGCATCCTTATACTGAACCAGGCCATTGGTCCACCTAGCCCGGTATTGTCTACTGATAGGCAGCAGCTTTCCAGGGTTTCAGGTAGTGACTTTTCCCAGCCCTACCTTGAGATGCCAAGGATTTAACCTAGGAAATTCTGCATGCAAGGTGGCTGCTCTGCTACTGAGCTATGGCCCTCCCCATTAAGACTGATAGAATAGCTTCTGCTGTTGACCAATTTTAGCAGCACCCATATGGCAGATTTATGTATAGCCAGCACATATTTATGCAGATTTTTTGTACCTGCCACAATCATAAAAATTGTATACATTTCAATTGTTTTTAGAACTCAACCAAATCTCTGCTTTGGATAACTCCTGCAATTCTTTGAGCAAAAATTCTTACAGCATGAATAATGCCCACAGCATGAATTATATACCCTGTCTAGCCAATGGGCTGTCTGCTCTGAGTTGCCCCTTCATGAGAACGCTCAGATCTTCTTGTAATAATGACGAAACAGCTTCCTTAATACTGCTGAAGTGTTGGGCGAAACAGTGTATTGATATTCTCTAATGAGTGTAAATCTCTTTATAAATTGTTTCCTTTTTATTGACTCTAAAGCAAATGTATCCATGACTGCTATACCGTAATACACTTTTATACCTACTAATGGTTTGATGGGCTCATATATCCAGCATCGGCAAGAAAGATCATAACACTGTAAAGGGTGGAGAATAGTTTTATCACTTGGAAATGGAACCCCCTTCTTAGAAAGTAAAACCATAGGTAGATCATTGATTTTAAAAGGTCAGGGTTAAAACGCTTATTAACAACTGTTTTACTCAGCTGTTCCGAGCATTCAGCTAAGTAAGAACCCAGCAGCAGGGTGTTATTGCTCTATAAGGAAAAGTCGGCGGTTTCTCGCTGATGCCCAGGAAGTCTTGTTAATAATAGTTCAAAATGAAATGTATTGATGGGATTGCATTGGACTGAGAAGATAACTATGGCTTTCTGCCACAGGGGGGCTGGTCCAGGCTGAGTCCCCTCATTACACAGACCAGAGAAACTGGCCGACTTGCCTGAAGATCTCATGACTCAACGGCGTCAGCCCAGCCTGTCTGATTCATCTACTTATGCTCATTGCTTATTGCCGCTCTTCAGTCTCTCTGTTGGTTTTGCCTCCTACTACTTACAGGCTCAGGGTGCCCTTGCATTTTCCCTGTTCTCAACAGTGCACATACCAGGAGTTAATCCTGCCCAGGTCACCACCCATCATGCTTTCATCTGCTTTCTTTGTACTTCTGCCAGGTCCTCAACTTCAAATAATTCACCATTTTCATTTGGATTAGGAATATTTTAATACGGCATGCAGGACATCACTTTGTTTAGTGCAGGGGTGTAAATCCAGCTGCGTCTCCAGTGAAGCTAAACCCAAGACGATCTCTGCCTAACAAGGGGGTTCATTCAAGCAGTGAGAGCTGAATATGAAATCTCTTTCTTCCTTTCCTCTCCCTGCTCCTCCCCCTGCTGTGCTTTGCAAAGCAGGCGCTTCATTGAAAACTAACTGAAGATGAAACATTTATGAGTGCGTTTAAAGTTTGAGAGTTTAAATAAAAGATTAACATCATCAACAACAACAACAAGTTCAGAAGACCTGGCAATGAAACCTGGATTTGGTCTTCAGTGGTTTCCGTGAGAGGCTCTTCTTCTGTCTCTATTTAAAAATAAATAAATGCTATATGGGATTTGGGTTCCTGGTATTATCATTGTCTGGATGGCCCTGACAGGCATATGCCCACCTGGCTGCAAACATGACTCTGATAACCCATCTCTCTGCCAAGTTTCTCCTACCTGATGTAAAGAAACCTACTGCCTGAGTTAAGACATTGGGGAATATATAGTCCTACCAACAAATCAAAAGACACAACGGGAAGGCTCAGATGACATCCCTCTCACGCACTGGAGAATGTGTGAGCTGAGTCATGGGAGTCAAATGAGCTAGCCCCGCCTCCTTTGACAATGTGCATCATACCCACACCAGGCCTTCTTAAATTGCCAGTGCATTCAGCCAATGAAGAAGAGAGCTCTAGAAGCAGAATTCTTTCTGCCTCAGCCTGCCCTAGTTGGGTCGCCTTAGTTGGACCATGTCAATCTGATGATACAATCGGATCATGGATATCTTGCTAACTTTGCACCCTGGATCTTTCTTTTACCTAACCTCATCAGTCTACAGTGCCAGAAGATGCTCAGTATAGTCAGCACACCTTGTTCTCTAAGGACTACTACACTTCAGATATCTTAAGGGCTGTCTCATGGAGGAGGGAGCATGCTTGTTTCTCCTGCTCTGGAGAGTAGGACTTGAACCAATGGCTTCAAGTTGCAAGAAAGGAGATTCCGACTGGACATTCGGAAAAGCATTCTGACAGTAAGAGCTGCTCAGCTGTGGAACAGACTCCCATGAGAGGTGGTGGACTCCCCTTCCTTGGAGGTTTTTAAGCAGAGATTGGGTGGCCATCTGTCATGGATACTTTAGCTGAGATTCTTGGATTGCAGGGGGTTGGAATAGATGACCCTTGGAGTCCCTTCCAACTCTATGATTCTATGAACACTCTCCTATTAGAAACCACACAGGCACCGTTTCAGACATCTGGTTAAAATCGTTTTATTTTAGGAGGTCTTTGCGCCACAAATGATGCTCTGATGTTTCATCCTCTGTTGTTTTACGTTTTCTTTGCAAATTGCTTTGAGACCCAGATGAGATGAAAAGCAGGGTACACATTTTAAATAATTCCTACAACCTGCCCTCTATCTTTTCCCTCTGTGACAATGAACCTCCATAGGATATTTACCTTGTGAACTGTCCTGTGATCCTTGGATGAAGGGCAGTATAGAAATTTAATAAATAGGTACCTACCAATTTCATCTATGCAGAAAAGTGAGGAGATTTCATTACTTGTCTGTAAGGGAGCAATACTTAAGACATAGCAAGAGAATCATTCCTTTACATTTCCATTTGACACTGGCACAACAGAGCTGAAGCTTTATCTCAAGACATTCATCTGCTGGTGTAAGTTGTGGTAGATCATGTCAATACACCCCGGTGGTGCCTAGCCTTAAGTCTTTAAAGGCCAGGTTTAATCCGCAGCTGAGTGTTGTTAAACCTGCAGTTGTTTTCTCCCTTTGCTCTCAAGTGAGTCTCCCCTGCTATGAGATGAATTCTCAGATATTTGACCAAGATCCAATCTTCTTTCTCTTATCAAATTTATTAGAAAATGCTGTAGTTACAAAATTACAAGTGTGCCTCCTGGATAAATGTCAATCTATTTTTAAATGCAAGACCGGCGCTGAAGCTTCTGCTGCAATGATGTATCTATCGTTTCAAGCCTACATGGGGCCTGTTCATTGCTTATTGCACTTGACTCTAACAGCCTTCATTTTGATACCGTCAAGCCCAGCTGTGGGATGCTCAGATATTGCCATGAAGATTTTAGCCCACTTTCTGAAGCCATTGATAACTTGGCGCAGAGCAGCTCAGAGCTGTCTAATGCTTTATAATTTGGGGACATCTGACGCCATGTCTCGGCTTCCTATTCTTGTTGCATTAATGTGGAAGTGAAAGAAAGCATTACAAGGAGCTTGGGACTTTAAGAAGCTAATAGGGACTGTGCAGAATAAAACACAATGCACTGTCAGCTACACAAAGTGGACTTTGACGATATGGTTGGACTTGTGATCACAAATGGCTTTCATATAGAAAATTTAATAAAGGACCTCTAGGCAGATGAGGCCTCACAGTCTGAAGCTGAATCTAGAGAAGTTAAAGGCAATGCTAGTAGGGGCTTGTAGGTCCTGTGATTCATAGCAGTCAGAAATAACCCAGTTTTTTCTCCTCTCCACCTTTCCCCAACCCGCCCAGTAATCACACACTGCATTTTACAAGTCAAACTGAGAATCCAAAGACTAGACCCCTCAATTTCTTTGCTATGGGGATGAAGTTAGGAGCCACACACCCAGGGAAATTGGAGGCAGGGGCAAAAGGCAACCATAACCACAGGGTCTTACCCTCAAGATCCCCTGTGCAAGTAGGCTTCTGGTTACTTCTCTCAGGGGACAGGCATTATTGAGGCCATTGGGGTGGTGTAAAATCATGATAAACACAGAGACATTTAAAACTTCAAGATAATCATCAAAACAAAATGAGGGGTTTATTCATTTTTAAACAGCATCAAAAACTGCTGTAAATATATAAGCACACTTCCTGAAGTTGATTAAGGGCATGCATAGTGACAAAAACAATTTGATTTGATGAACTTTATATGAATGGGTTGTTTTCTCCCTGAAAATGGATCTACAATGTCATCTTTTCCCCCTACAGTGCTCAGATGTGATGGCAATGAGAGGCCCATATAGCATTAATACTCAAGAGAAGAACCGGGAAATGTCATTGACAGTTGTGCTTTTAGTACTGCTGTATCAATTAAACACCTATAATGTGCCCATCGTTGTACTATATTGTACAAGAAGCTTCTTCTGGATACACCAAGGCCAACTGAGATACAGACTGATCCATTTGTGACTGATGATTGCTGTTGTCATAATGGAACCCTGGGGAATTCAGCTGAAAGCCTACTGGAAAGGACTGAAACCCAACATTAAATTCATAACAACAACAAAAAAATCAACAATTGGCTTTTGGGTAGAGGAGCTATGTGCCCTACTTCAGTGGTGGCAGGAGCCCAGGAGCCCACTGAACCTGGGATTGCTAGGCCATGGGGTAGAAAGAATGGCCCCCAATTCATTGAAGCTGGAGGCATTGGTGTTAGGGGCTGCTGGGCTTAAACTGGGAACTTTGGGGTTTGTGTGCCTCTGCCCTGTGTGCCGTGTTGCTGAAGGGTGATGATTGGATCCTCCTGGAATATAAGAGGGCTTACTTGAGCCACAAGGTCTCATTCAGCTCTGTCATGTTCTGAGTCAGTTAGCTGTCTTTCAGACTTGACTCCTGACTGGCTCCTTAATGTTGCTTCTTGGCATATCCTTCAGTCCCAATTTGCTCTTGACCCGACCTTCTGTTTTCATCTACCTCAGACTGTTCACCAAAGGCCAGCCCTGACAATGTGCTTAAGAGACCTGCTGCTCTGCTTAGAGCCCTGGAAATGATCATAGTGGGCGGGTTGGATCAATGATCTGACTTGGTATAAGGCAGATTGCAACAAATAAAGCAATTTAGAACTGGTCTAAAAATTGCCTTATTTATTATAATCTGCCTTATCCCAAGTCAGACCGTTGATTGTCAAAGTGGGAGGAGAAAACAGAGAAAATGGTATTTATCCTGAATTGATACAAAATAATGTGATCTTTTGAGCTTCTATCCACTTAAATAAATGGGATGCTTTCAGAGACAAGGTGACGGCCTCTTCCTTTGAGAGAATATGAGAAAATATGTTAAAAAAATCCCCTTATTCTGCAGTTTGTTGAATCATCTCCGCTTTTAAATTCTTATTGCCTCAGGCTGTTAGATCAATCTATTCTTTTCCCTGTGACTAGTTTGCATCCTAGATATAGAGAACAAAGAAACTATTGGTGTGATATGAGTTTAAAGCAGTATGTCGCAGATGTCACACTTGTAGTCGCACGGAACGGTAGTTAACATTCAGATGTTTTTAGAAGTAAAGGGGATTTTAAATGTATTTTAACATCACAGAGCTTTTCTCCCCACCCCGTTCCTCTTCTTGTATTTTTTTTTAAATAAAAAAGACAGAATCAAAACCTGCAAATATTGATAATTCTTGCAGATCTCTCTCTCTCTCTCTGTGTGTGTGTGTGTGTATGCACGTGTATATAAGTCTCAGTTTGGGAAACAAATGCTGCGTTTTGCGGACAAAGTCTCCACACAGTGCTGTTCATCACGTGTCAAAGTGTCTGGTTCCTTTCATTTGCTGCTGCTTCTATTGAGCCTTAACAGAAAACAATTTAAGTAGAGTAATGAGTTACATCAGTAATCATTAAGTACATCAGCAGAGGTTGGTCCATTAGAGCAAATGGAGCACTGCCCCGCCAATTTCAGCCAGCCCCCACCTGTTTGCCTTCTTACTTACATACACTTTAGGGATGAAGAGCACGAGACTCTTAATTTCAGGGTTGAAGGTTTGAGCCCCATGTTGAGTGAAAGATTCCTGCACTGCAGGGGGCTGGACTAGATGATCCTCATGATCCCTTCCAACTCTACCTACAACTCTACAATTCTGTGATTCTATGGTACTGTCAGATTCCTCTTCTTTAGTCTCAGTGTTGTCCTTGCAAAACTCGGCAGGGAGGAGGATGGGTGCAAAACTAGAAATAGTTGACTCTACATGTCATTCAGCCCCCACTGAATTACATGTATATTAAGTGTATGTCATTCTGTCCATGTGGGTTTTATCTCTGTGCTATAAACTGGGTGGTGACTCCAATGTACTCCACTTGCATTCTGATTTGTGGAAGCGGGTGGAGAGGTGAAGGGATTTATCAAAGGATAATCTGAGATCGGCATGCAAGGAGTTTTTGTAGATAGGTACGCCAATGAATATACCCACCAACATTCTGCTGATTGAAAGTGGGTGGTGCATCTTTCTTTATTTTTTAATAATTTTTATTAACCGACCAATCAAATCAAATTAAATCACATCACATAAATTCCGAATTACAAAGACGAATTTTAAATTTTTGTTGAGGGGACCCATATTTCAAGTTCCGAAGGGGGATTCTGATCATCATCTTGCTACTGCGTTAAAATCCAAATCAGTCCAAATAAAGTTCATAAAGTTCATAATTCTATCCAATCTTATCTTGCTGTTTCCACATCTCATCTTGTTCGTATATTTTTTTTTCTTTATGATCTCTTCTGATAATCTCCTTAAGCAGATAAACACCAATTATAATCCTGTGTGAATTTTTTCGTTCGTCCAATCCTCATATCAAGATGGTTTCCATATATCATCACTTTCACAAATAACATCGCTCTTTCCATCATTAATCTTGCAAAACTGTCGCTCTTAAGTCCCTCTGAGGAGTCACATCCACAATATAAAAGCAGCTCTATTTCTCCTCCCAGACTTAAGTCCTCCGATAGAACTTGCCAACATGGCGACGGTATTTTTAACTGCGTCATTCCAAAGCTCTTATACTTTGCACGATCTTCTTAAAACATGCTTTGGTTAGAAAATTTATCTCCACACAGTCATAAATCCACAGCTTAAGTCATTAAAACGACATTTCTGACTTGGGGGGGGGAGGGATTCTTGGTTAATCACATAGAGGAGAAAAAAGGAAAGTTTTTCCCCTCCCCCCTCCAGCCCTTTGCCGTCCGAGCCTTGGAATTTCTTCTCATGATTTATCTTGTTCCTCTGACCCGTCTTGTTTATCAGAGATCTCTTCAGTTAGCAGTTTTTACTCCCCCTCCTTCCTTGAAATATGTGCATTCGCTTCCTCCTAATTGTTTCTTTTGAAGTTCTTGCAGCTAGTGGCGCAAATCAGAGACAGTGTCCAGGAGCGCCGAAATCCACAGGAGGGCATTCTGCCTAGTGCCCCCATCGTAATCTGGTGAACCGGGTTTGTGTCCCCGCTCCTCCACATGCAGCTGCTGGGTGAACTTGGGCCAGTCACATTTCTCTGAAGTCTCTCAGCCTCACTCACCTCACAGAGTGTTTGTTGTGGGGGAGGAAGGGAAAGGAGATTGTTAGCCACTTTGAGACTCCTTAAGGGGAGTGAAAGGCCAAACTCCTCCTCCTCCACTTCTTCTTCTTCTGTAATTCTGGGATGATCGGGACATTTGTGAGGTATGGAATGTGAACCATGAGAGTGAAATGAAGCCTTCCCTCTGAATACCAGTTTCCATGCTCTTCTCCTTGTGGACTTCTGTCTGGACCTTGTTGGAGGCAGGATGTTGGAGCTAATAGAGCAGGAATGGCTAAACTTTTTTAACCTGAGGACCAACACCCCCTTGTGAGCAGTTTTTCTGGGGCCATATGCCAGTACTGTGCAGGGACAGATGTGAAAGTGAGCAGGGCGAGGGATGCAAAATTTCACAGCAGGCTAGCTTCTACACACACTCGTACACCCCTGTTTCTTAAAACATGTGTCTAATTGTCGAAACCTCTAACCTTCTGTCCGGGGAAGCAGGAGGCATGATAAGTGTTCAAGCTTTTCCACCCTGGCAAAAGCTTTCACACCATTCTTGATGTCGAGGCAGCAGGGGGTGTTGCTTGACAATAGCTCCTAGGGCCAGATTGGGAGGCTGGGAGGGCCACATTCAGCCCTCAGGTTTAAGCTTCCTCACCCTTGAGATAGACAACAGGTCTTAACCAGAAATAAAATCAGGTTATGTTTTTCAGTTTTGCCCGAGTTCACAAATAGCTATCGATCATATATATCATATATATTGTCCGTCGTCTTTCTGTTTATACTAAACCTTATTATTCATCTTCTTTTTATGGTCGTATGGGACATACCTTTCCTGCTTTCAGTAAGTTTTTTTTTTTTTGATTGACCCTTCCATGGCTTCAGTTCATGTCCCTTTTAGTATACATCCCCTTATTCTTGTATTTGATGCAAGTCTTCTGACAACTCTCCTTTCCTATTCCCTCTGATAAATGCTGTATAACATGAGGTCCAACCTTAACCCTCCTTTTTTTCCCAGAGAGAACTGACCTAGTTTCTTTGACTTTATTTGTATAAGCTACTCTAGTCCGTTGAGGATGGCCTCTCCTAGACCTTCACTGTCTTTTGATCTTTTTAGTAACAGGTCTCTTTCTGGACATAAGAAGGAATTGAGAGTGTAGTACATTTCCTTCAAATGTGGGGCTCATCATTTTTCTCATCAGTAAATCCTCAGGCTTTTGCATATTTCAATGCTGAATACTCTGCATCATTCAGTAGTAAGAAACCTAGCATTTTGGTAGCATGAGATTTTAAAAGGCACGAAATGTTCTATAATATAGGTGCACCTTGGCAAGGTTTTCATTCACCAGAAGCCAAAAGTATAGGACTATTATTGGCATAGTAATGGACCTGAAACAATATGTGGCAGCTGAATAATTGACTCATTCCCTTTTCAATAATTTTAAATAATATATTTTTCTTATAACTTTCTGGCCACAACATACATATTATTTTAAATTTATTTCTTGCCTGAATTCTTTAAATCGCCACATCTTGATCTTGCAGTCCACTTCTTTTTGTGGGTTTCTTTCCTTAAGGAAGAACTTCTCAAGCAGAGCGAATTCACAGATACAGTGGCAGGCAGGAGTTAGGAAGGAGTTGACACAAAATATAGTTAAGTCCCCCCATCCTGACTAGTGTAAACTAATCCTAGGTAAGATTTCCACTGCTAGTCTCACTGAATTAGTGAAAAAAGGTAGGAATAGAATGGAATAGGCATGCCAGTTTGCTCCATCATAAAACCATTGCTTTATTTACAATGAAAAGAAAACATAAATTGGCATATAAAACCAGCTGGATCAGACTCAATCAACTATCAATCTTGCCTACTTTCCTATTTCTAATAGTAGACAGTACCATGATATATGGAGGAAGTGCAACACAGTATGAGATTTTGCAGAGCCATATAAGTAATTTCCAGTTTCTAGTAATCTAATATTCACAGACACTGTTGGCAATAGGACATATTTTATGGCTTTCTAAACAAACAGCTGCTTAACATGCCTACCTCCCATGAAGTTGCCTAGCTATTTTTATTTTTATTTTTTAAAATTTAAATCACATTGTACTCTCAGCAATTGGCATATGTTGTGCCAGGGAATTACAAAGATTACCATCTTATCTGTACAAGTGAGAAAGATAAAGATTCCCCCCACAACCAAATATGATTTCCTTCAGTACCATCTTCATAAAAAACACATGGTACTACTTTACAGGGCCTGTATGACTTCTGAATATGGGTGAAGGGGGGCTGAGTGGCTGAATGGTCCTCCTTGAAAAATACACCATGCTAAAAAAACAAAACAAAACAGGAACAAAAGAAATGGCCTTCTTATTCAGTGTTATTTTTCTTGAAAAAGAGGTGCTGGAACTCACCACGAACACTTCCCTTGTTTTCTTATAACGACAATAGTGCCCACCTAAGAGGTGCTGGAACTGAGTACCAGCAAGTTCCCTGGCTGAAAAAAAGCTGTATTTATACTGAGTCAGACCATTGGTCCATCTAACTCAGTGTTGTTGTTGTTGTTGTTGTTGTTGTTGTTGTTGTTGTTGTTGTTGTTGTTTACTATTAGTATTTCCCACCCATCACCAGAAGGTTCCAGGGTGAGTGATAGCAATATCAAATACAACATTAAAAACAGTTTAAAAAGAAACTACAATCACAAGAGTGGGTCCTAAAATTATGGAGTGTAAAGGGAAAGCAGTGTAAAGAGTAAAGATGGTGAGGTTTGCCTTCAACATACAATGAAACAAAAACCACCTCCACAGAGATGGAATTCCATAATTTAGAGGCTGCCACAAAGAATGCTCTATTCTGGGTCTCTCTCCCTCTCTCTTTCCCACCCACACCCCCAAACCAAGATGTCCCCCTCTGTTGATCTTCACATCCAAGATGGTCTGTAGGGAAGGAGGCATTCTCTCAGATATTTGGGGCCTAAGTCGTTTAGAGCTTTAAGCACTACCACGAACACCTTAAACTGGGCCTGGAAAAACTTGCAAGCAATGTTTGTTTCTACTAGCAGTGGATCTCCAGGGTTTCAGACAAGGCCTGGAGACACCCAGGATTGAATCTGGGACCTTCTGATGCAAAACAGGTGCTCTGCTACTGAGCCACAATCCTTCCTAGCATCACTTAGGAAGAAGTATAGCTTTGCTCTATAACATACTAGCTTCCCACGTGAAGGAAGTATTTTAGGTGCAGGAGGAGCATTTAAACATGTGCCCCCCTCTCAACATGTAAATCAGACCCAGGTCTGTCTAGTTTTATGGCCTTCATAGAGAAACTAATATCACTGTGGAGACCCAAGCATATGATTAACAATGTAGTTTATTATAACAATAATATTTATTAGTTTGTTCATACTTCTCCAGGCTGCCCTGATTTGCCCTATAATTTTCTTCCTCCAGGGCTTTGGGGTGGGATCATCTTTGCCACAAAAGTTGTTGGATAGAAGCACAAACTCTACTGAGTGCCATTACCAGACTAGTGTCTGACAGAAATGTCAAAGCATAAGTTATGGGTTCTGTCCTCTTGAAACCTTAGGATATGTTCCCCAAGTCAGTCTTTTATAGAGATATATTATCTCACTGAGAATTCCTTGTCAAACTATGTTAAGTAAATAAAGGAGGGGTGAAATATCAGCAACAAAGCTAACAAATGGAACCAAATGCTACAGTCGAAAGAACAGATCCAGCTGTTTGCCATGCTAATCCAAAATGAAATGAAAATGTGTGTTTTTCATCTTTTCAGTGGGGGACCTTTAATTCAGGTAGATGTAGGTCCTAACACTCCCAGCTTATTTAATGCAAGTGTGCATGTGTACAGCTGGAATAGCAAAACCCATAAAGAAAAAGGGTGTTGACTTTGTGTTTTGAAAAATCTTTAGTGCTAGCTAAGGGACCGCAAAGGCCTCATAATTTGTCATTCAGAATATGACAGCTTTCTACTTTCCCAAGGTCAACCTCTCACCTTTACCGAAAAGTGAATATGAATTTGATAGCAGTAACCAACTGCTTTATGAAAACAAGAACACACACATACTTATTTTAATCATGAAACGGCTCAGGACTGCATTACCTCAAGGATTGCCTTTCCGCATAAGAACTGACCCAGACCCTGCGATTATCATATGAAGCCCTTCTTCATGTGCCTCCAACCTCGAGAAGTCTGGAGGGCAGCAACGTGAGAATGGGTCTTTTCGGTGGTGGCTCCCAGTTTGTTGAATGCTCTCCTGGCACCTTCATTACATATCTTTAGGTGCCAGGCAAAACATTCCTTTTCTCCCAGGCCTTTGGCTGATTAAACAATCTGTGCACTTTTAAACTGGGGGTGGGGTATTGTTTTTTTGTTTTTTACTATGGTATGTAACTATGGGATGTACTATGGGAAAGATGGAGGACACAAGGAGAAGGGGATGACAGAGGACAAGATGGTTGGATAGTGTTGTCGAAGCTACCAGCATGAGTTTGACCAAACTGCGGGAGGCAGTGGAAGACAGGAGGGCCTTGCGTGCTCTGGTCCAGGGGGTCACAAAGAGTCGGACACGACTAAACGACTAAACAACAACAACATGGTATGTATTTTGTGTTTTTATATTGTAAACTGCCCTGAGATCCTTGGATGATGGGCAGTATAGAAATTTAATCAATCATTCAATAATAATAAATATCACAGGTCCATGACAGACCAAGACAGTCAATGCTAGCCACCTAGAAGCAAGAGTAGTAGCCACTCTGTGGCATCCCAGTCTTTCTCTAGAGCCCCTGAAAACCAAACTAGACCTCCGGGGGGCCTACAAAAAGGTTCGCCCAGCCTTCACCAACCTCGTGTTCTCCAGTTGTTTTAGACCGCTGTGCCAGCTAGAGGCTGATGGGATTTGTAGTTCAAAGCATCTCAAGGACACCAAGTTGGCAATGGCTGGGTTAGCCTAATCGTTCAATGTTTACCTAGTAGTATTGACAGGTAGAGTCAAATCTACTCGGAATACGAATTTCTGTCTGAGATGCTTGAGGGCTCTGCCAACACTTTGTGAAGTGTCTGAGCTAGGAGGAAAACAGTGCCACCTAATTGTAATAGACACATTAGTACAGGAGCCTTTTGCCTGCCAGTTGCGGTTTCTTTTATCCTGATTAAGGAAATTAGTGGCCAGGTGTGGTGATTAGACATTGCATAGGACCTGGTAGACTGAAGTCAGGGCTTCTCTAAATGAGGGACATTCCTGGAAAATAGGGACACTTGGAGGGTCTGCAAGGGTGAGAGGGGTTTCTGAACCCACAACGGGGTAGTATGCTAGGGTGGATTTCTCCTACCACCAGCAAACATCTCAGATTGGGTGGGGCTGTTACACATGACATCCTCCCTCTCTGCAGGCTTACTTTTATAGCTCTTGAACAGGGCTTCATAAGCTGATTGTTAGTATTGGACCATTGTCTCCTATAATGCAAATAATGTCTGGCATAGTTGTGTTCCCAGTATACTAGATTATCCAGTCTTCACCATGTTCAGCTCCAAATCACAATCCCTAAACTGAGGACGAAAACACACAAAATTGCTATTCAAGTTGCATGCCTAATCAGTCTTATTTTCTCTCCTTATGTTTGTAAACTACAGCCTAGAAGCCTCAATTACGAACTTTAACTTGCATTGCATCACAGCCTAATCCGCATCAAACTGTTAATTTACTTTCAAAGCTTTAGTTTTCACCGTGCTTATTGCAAGCATGGATCCCAGGTCTGGATAATCATAGAGTCACAGGATCATAGAGTTGGAAGGGACCCCAACAGTCATTTTCCATTGCACTGGGTTCCACCTACTAGGGTTTTGATCCAGAGTCCTCCAAACACACCCACCCTGCTATTCCCTGCTAATTTTATCCCATCTTGATTTGTCTGCAGTGGACATGGATGACCTCAAAGAGCACATGAAAACTGATTTTGGTGTGGGTTGGGCTGGTTACAATAAGATTCCTGCTGCACGTTAGCATCATTAGGAAAGAGAATGATTATAGCTTTATAATAAGATGCAAAAGCATAAACTGCAGCTATTTGCTAGTTTTATATTAAAAAGGGGTGGGGGAGGCGTGGGTACAATTTGTTTACCATAGTCATTTTTTTAGGCGAATAGATGTGGCGACAAAAAGTGGGAGGTGTTGATAAGGGTGGGATTTTGGTCTCTCTGTTTGTGTGTGTGGTTTAAACAGACTATTTACATTGTTAATCGCTGATGTTCTTCTTCCCCCACTGCCACTGCTCTTTCTCCAGATCTTCTCCTTTGCACCACTGCACTAAATAAATTAACAAGTTAGCAACATGACTACAACACACCAATACAGGCGGCCCTATTACACAGCCTGTCATTGACACTCAGGAATCTGCTGGAATGTGACAACTTCACAGCAGAAGGTCACTTCCCCCAGTCACTTTCTTCCATGCTGCTTGGAGGCAACCATTCTGAGGAATGATTTGTTATGGTAGAATAAGAGGCATATTTGTTAGCTAATTCATAAGGGAGAGAGAGAGAGAGAGAGAGAGAGAGAGAGAGAGAGAGAGAAGAGAAGGGGGGGAAAACCCCCTCAAATGAGATGAAAAACAAGCACAGAGCTGACAAATGGCATTTAATTATAGCTGAGCCTAAAATTTGCAATACATATTTATGCTGCCCTAAGATATATGTGCAGCCAGAGTCTCTTTTCATCCTCAGTTCTGCTTGTTGACATGGGATGAGGGGGGGAAAAAGTGGTGAGTGACCAAAGGACATTCAGTGCTATCATTCTGTCTTCGCTTCATAAAGGCAATCCTATACTATGCCTGTCTATTCAGAAGCAAGCCTCTCAGAGTTCAGTTGGGCATACTCCGAGCTAAAGGAGTAGAGGACTTCAGCCTAGGTGTACCCTGAAGATGTCTCTTTTATGGTAAGGGGCTCCTTCTTTTTACTGAGCATTCATCTAGATTTGCTTGCTCACAGCTCAGAGAAGGGTTAGACTATGCCTGGTCTCTATTGCTCATTTGTTCTGATTTACTTGTGGGTTGTTTACCTGGCTTCTCATTTGCTAATCCCATGCTAATCCCATGCATTTCCCAGCCACTTGCTAATCCCATGCTAATCCCATGCATTTCCCAGCCACTTCCCTAACTGCGAAAAGTCAGCTTCTTTCTCTAAAAGCGGATATGTTGCACCTGAGAGACAGGCTGATTTCATTCACTTTAACCATGCAAACCTAAATATCCAGCATGCACATGAATCTCTCCCACAAAACAGTGACAGTCTGGAGGCACTCAAGGTCACTTCTTATTCATTTCCAGTTAATGTTTAGGTCCTGTTGATATAGGTATTCTCCCTGCTTTCAACTTCCCTTGCAGTGGCAGCTCTCTGCCTGGGCACAGGCTAAACCAGGCACAGGCAAACTCGGCCCTCCAGATGTTTTGAGACTACAATCCCATTCATCCCTGACCACTGGTCCTGTTAGCTAGGGATGATGGGAGTTGTAGACCCAAAACATCTGGAGGGCCGAGTTTGCCTATGCCTGGGCTAAAACAAGCACCTCCCCCTTCCTTTGTTGCAAAAGGAAAGATGTGGTTCCCGGAAGCCCCAGCCCCCCTATGGAAGCCCTGCAGGCAGATGAGCAACACCAGGGACCTCTACCACGCATAGTATGTTTTCCACCACCCATGGCTCTTCTTCCATCTACACAGCTGCCTAGGACAGGCTAGCGGCAGTTTTCTTTTGCTGCTATGGAAAACCTAAAATTCACAAACCATTACTTCCTGTGTGTAAAATATTGCCAACTGCCTAATTACAACCCCCCCTCCCCATTCCTCTGTGCCTATAAGCATGTCTCCCTTTCTCTTTCGGCATCAGAGCCCTTGTCAAGCTGCTTAGGATTCCCCTCCATTCTTTTTTGGCACAATGCCACCAGCACAAGCTAGCCAGCCTCTGTTTTTTGTTCCCTTGTGGGGAAATGTCGTTTGACCCTCTCAAGTGGGGCAGGGTGGGGGAGATATTAGATCTGCTGACACCGAAGTGCTTTTATCTGAATTCAGCAAAAGGGTAGAATGAAAAGATTGCAGCTGCTCAGCAACGGCGTTGGGCCTGTTACAGGGATCATATGGGTTTACAAGTGGCACACCAGTGGATGCCCTCCTCACCTGAACAGCTGTGCACCTCTTTGCCAGTAAATGTGTCCGTCTCCCAGCTTGCTTTGCATTCCTTGCATAGCTTGGAGCTTGGAGTAAAACAAGTGGCTTTTGATTAACTGACAATGATAGCAAAGCTCATGCTTACAAGCTTACATGGTGGTCCTTTATCTTTACCCCTTGCCAAGTCTCTTAGGTTGTATCTACAAAGCATGCAGGGTTTTTTATATAATGAATATTTGAAGATGTAACATGTACAAAGGACACAGTCTGCACATCAGGCTTTCGAAGCCAGGTAAACCCCTGCTTGATACTTACTGAGGCAATAATTTCCCCGCCGCTCCCCCAATGCATTGGCTTTAGAACTTATTTTACAAACATCACTCCATCTTTGGAATAGGGCGCATTAAGTATTTGTTGTGTGCGTTTCTCTAAAATTCCTTTTAACCTCAGGGAAAATTGGGTGGATTGTGCTCTCTGACCATGGCACATGATATGAGCTAAAGTCAAACGACTGGAGAATCGCAGCTCCTGCTGTGGCTGCAGAAACCGGTAACTCATAGCATGCAGGGTTCTGTCTTATGTGTGCTGGTCCAGGGGGGAGGTTACCGTGGGGCGAGGTCTAGGACCTGAGTTGAGGGTCGGCACACAGTCCTCCACGGGCGAAGCGGGGTCCACAGCGAGAAGCTGGGCAAGGACAGGAACTCTGGGGGAACAGGACTGGATGCTGGCCGAAACAGCTCTTCAATGACGTTGCTCCCACAACCTGGGACCGGGCTGACTGGCCTTTATCTTCTCTGAGGCCAGGGGCGGTCCTGGCCCCCAGGAGACCCGCCTCTCCTGGCCTTAAGGTAAGCACTCCTCCTGGGAGAAACCAGTTCCCTTTGCCTCTCTGCCCTTCGCCTCTGCAGTTCAGGAGAGGCTGAAGGGTTACTGGACCCAGGGGGAGACTCACCTGTAGGCACTGAGTCCTCAACCACCTCCGGAGCCAGAGTGCATTCAACTGGTGCCTGCTCCTGAGGATCTGGCACAGGTGCAGGAGCTTCAGAATCAAGGCCCTGCCCCAGCTCAGCCGGCCCTGGAGGCGGGGACTCCTGTGCAGGCTGGGATTCCTCCGGTTCAGCCTCTGAATCGGATTCCCAGGCCATCACATTATGGCACAGTGATGGAATGGAACAAGACTATCCTTCAAAATTCGCACTTCTCTCTGAGTTTTGTGATGCAATTCTCCATCCAGAGAATCTGTACTCTCTACCTTGTGGGACATCTTCAGAAGAAGAAAAGGCTGAGGAGCAAAACCTTCCTTAGTGGCATCCCTATGGCAGTTGCATTGTGCCTTGTACGCCTCCTTCCAGCAACTCCTGCAGCCAAGCTGGTGCCAGACGTATTGTTTTGCTTTCCTTTGGACCACATCAGCAAGGCCAAGAGGGAGGTCTTGTCATCTGGGCAGCCCAGGATTACCATACACACTGCCCACGCTTGTTGCCTGGAGAGGTCACTTTGGTGTTGCCAACACACCAAAGACAATGTGGGAGGAAGTTATGAGTTACTGGTCTCTGCAGCCACAACATCTCAAGACTAATAATAATAATAATAATTTATTATTTGTACCCTGCCCATCTGGCTGGGTTTCCCCAGCCACTCTGGGCAGCTTCCAACAAAGGCCAAAATTACACTAAGATGTCACACATTTAAAACTTCCCTGAACACATTCAGATGTCTTCTGAATGTCAGGTACTTGTTTATCTTTTTGACATCTGATGGGAGGATGTTCCGCAGGGCGGGTGCCACTACCAAGAAGGCCCTCTGCCTGGTTCCCTGTAGCTTTGCTTCTCACAATGAGGGAACCGCCAGAAGGCCCTCGGCGCTGGACCTCATGGATGCCATGAGATGGATGCCAAAAAAAAAAAAGGTGTCCGTGAAAGACCTCCCTTTCTGCTAGGACATTATAGATACTATATCGGATCTCTTCAATCCACAAGAGAGCTCAATAGCTTCCAGCCTCAACCTTGGTTTAGGGAGGGCTGACTCACCACAGAGGTCAAAGCATTTGCTATGTCCACTCCCCGGCTTAGTAAAGTTTCTATCTATCTCCATAGCCTTCCTCCCTTTTCACTAGGAAACAAATATTGCCTTGCTCCTTCGTCACTCCTCGCAACACAGACTCCCAGCTGCTGTGGTTTGGTCATGCTGCTAGTCCCTAGTGCCTCACCAACACCCATTTCTGGAATGCTGAGATCATGCTCTGATGAAGTGACATTGGGACTAAATGTTCTGTGGAGTCTACAGCCTTCCACAATCCCTCACGGTGACAGTTTATGCTTTTAGCTATTAGGTAGGGTTGGTTATAATTTTACATTCCATTTAAACTCACATTTTTCTCTTCTCCCCTGCAGAGTGCTTCTGAATGCCAGTTGCTGGAAACTGCAAGAGCGGAGAGTGCTATTGTGCTCAGGTCCTGCTTGCGGGTTTGCCAAAGGGATATGCTTCGCTAAGGGACTGCTGGTCTGTTATCTATGTGGCACATCCTACTCACTGCTAGCAGAGACATGATTTGTGGCTAGACGGACCATTAAAGGTAAAGGTAAAGGGACCCCTGACCATTAGGTCCAGTCGTGACCGACTTTGGGGTTGCAGCGCTCATCTCGCTTTATTGGCCGAGGGAGCCGGCGTACAGATTCCGGGTCATGTGGCCAGTATGACTAAGCCGCTTCTGGCGAACCAGAGCAGCGCACGGAAACGCCGTTTACCTTCCCGCCGGAGTGGTACCTATTTATCTACTTTCACTTTGACGTGCTTTTGAACTGCTAGGTTGGCAGGAGCTGGGACCGAGCAACGGGAGCTCACCCTGTCGCAGGGATTCGAACCGCCGACCTTCTGATCGGCAAGTCCTAGGTTCTGTGGTTTAACCCACAGCGCCAGCCACATCCAGACGGACCATTAAAGGGCATCAATTATTACTGAAGCCATTAATAGTCTTGTGGAGGGTTTAAAAGATTTTAGTTAGCCTATATATATATAAACATTTTAATGCCATGTGCCAATTTATGTGAAAGCAAATAAAATCATTGACTGATACTGCTGATTTGACTATTGTTTTTGGGTGAAAGAAAGAGAATGTCAACATTCTGAGTTGAACAGAACAATAAAACAAAAAGTGCTGGTCCCCCTACTCTTTGGGTCTCTTATTATTTGTAACCAACAGTATAATGTGTGTCACATTAGTACAGAAAGCAGTGTTTATATGACCAATGGGTATTCAGTGAACTCATGAAATGGGTGCGTGGCATTGCAGCAGCAAGCACCACTAATGAGCTATGTGTCTTGAGTGTTTATTTATGTATTTATTTACTGTATTTATTAGTCGCTCAATAGCTAATGTTCTCTGGATGATGTACAGCATATAATAAAAACAACACAACCATAAAATACAATTCATATAAAACAGGGTTAAAACAATCAACATAAAACAGAGAGAAAACTAAAACCACTCCAACGGCATATAACTACCACCAAAATATTCCAGGGATTTCCTTAAACAAGCAAACAAACAAAAACCAGGCATAACACGAATAGATTTAAAGGGGCTGTGAGAATAAAAAAAGGTCTCTACCTGGCTTTGAAAGAACAGTCCCTATTATACAAGCTTTGTGTACTTTGAGACAGAAATGAAGGTTGGTGAAGTTTTTTCCCCAGTGTCCCCAAATGTGTACACAGATAGAGACCCTATCTGCCCGCAGACTGTCTCACCAGAGTGGTGCATGCTCTAGTTATCTCCCGCTTGGACTACTGCAATGCGCTCTACGTGGGGCTGCCTTTGAAGGTGACCCGGAAACTACAACTAATCTAGAATGCGGCAGTTAGACTGGTGACTGGGAGCGGCTGCTGAGACCACATAACACCAGTCTTGAAAGACCTACATTGGCTCCCAGTATGTTTCTGGGCACAATTCAAAGTGTTGGTGCTGACCTTTAAAGCCCTAAACGGCCTCGGCCCAATATACCTGAAGGAGCATCTCCACCCCCATCGTTCTGCCCGAACACTGAGGTCCAGTGCCGAGGGCCTTCTGGCGGTTCCCTCGCTGCGAGAAGCGAAGTTACAAGGAACCAGGCAGAGGGCCTTCTCAGTAGTGGTGCCCACCCTGTTGAACACCCTCCCACAAGATGTCAAAGGAAAAAACAACTACCAGACTTTTAGAAGACATCTGAAGGCAGCCCTGTTTAGGGAAGCTTTTAATATCTGAAGGACTATTGTATTTTAATATTTTGTTGGAAGCTGCCCAGAGTGGCTGAGGAAACCCAGCCAGATGGGTGGGGTATAAATCATCATCATCATCATCATTATTATACTTGGAGTGTCTGCATTTGCAATCTGGGAGAGTCCAGGGAGGGAAAAGGAGCAAAAGCTGGGGAGAAAGTGAGGTGCTACATGCTCCTCTTTCCCTTCTACTTTTTGCCCCTTTGCTTTCTGCTCAGCTGTCAGTCTGAGCCCTGAAAAGAACACAGAGCTTAAAGAGGAAGTGGGAAAGTGTGTCACTCTTCTAATGTCCTCCTTCAGCTTTATAGACTTTTTAGGGGGAAAGAGGTAAGCCCGCCCACCACTTCATGATGAATGGGACAGCCAATAGGGTTGGATCTCACAGACAGGAGCGGAAGACCTCAAGGGTGCCATGGGGTGATGCTAGCTTCAAGAACATGCCCTGGAATCCTCAGGAAAGTGCAGCATTTCATAGCAGACCTAAAGGGGTTCCTTAGGAGGCAATGTCAGTGTGAAAGAGTTCTCTGAACGACCAACATTTGAAAATTACTGCACTGGTACTTATACAGAAGCTTTGTTTTGCTTTGTTTTGTTTTTTTAAGAAAGTGAAGTTCACAAAGATGGAAGAGCAGTCAAGCTTCTAGTGTTAAGCTACTATTTTGTAATAAGCAAATTGCTAAGCGATAGAGCAGCCTGATTAACTGCCGAACAATGGAAAAGTTTCAGCAGCTCCTGAAGTGAAATGTTTGACAGTTTTCAATTTTAGCTTCATGGATTTTGTAAGAAATCTCCAAAAATATGATTTTGTAAATCACCAGTTTCATGCTTTGTTCTTTTCCTGGAAATTAGAGACTGCTGTCCAACTTCTCTTCATTTTACACTATCGGAGGAAATCTTAGAGCTGTGTTGACAAGGGGCCAATGCTGAGCTGTTGCTTAGAAACTGACTGGCTTTCTTCTGTTATTGCCTGATGTAATAGTTATATTGCCCACTTGCATCTGTTAACAAGCAATACAACCAAACCCACAGGTACTTATCAAGAAATAAATCTGGCACTCATTACCTTGCTTGAAAATTCATAAATGCCCCTTTTCACTTGGCACAGGGGTGTGTGTGTGGAGGAGTGCGTTTTGTTCAGGTGCTAGTTAATAAATTGAGAATGTATTGCCCCTGAGCATATCTCTCTTATTTACCTTAATCTATTTATTTTGCTTCAAAAAAAAACATATTATAAGAAAAATACAGTATATTATTATAATTGCTGTTTTACAGCATTGTTAGCAAGCTCAAAATGGTTGGATGTGGGCTGTGCATAGTTTGTTAACAAAACCATGATTTTACACACACACACAAATTTAAGGATTAGATTTCTTCATCTCTAAGCACAGTAGGATAAGACTGTTCAAGTAAGTAAGCCATTTTGTAGATTGCAGCAATCAGCAGTCAAGTGACCAACTAAAATTACATCACCTTGAAAATCAGAACTATTTTCACTGCTTGACTTAGTGGTTATGATCCATCAAAGCCAAGAGAATAACCTAAGGATCTTAGCTCCAAGGCGCCTTAAATGGCAATCCTATACGTTTTTGCTAACCTGTCTACCTTCTTATAAAACTGACATTGTGCTGCTACACTAGATCAGCATTCCCCCAAGTGGTTGATACTGACTCCTGGACCTGTGCAGAGGGTGAATGAAGTCCAAGGGGTTGAAAGGGGATCCAAAATGGCCTATGGTTGGAAGAGACTTTATGAGGTATAAGTGTGAAAAGTTTAATGAGGAACGATGAGCCTCAGAAATGAAGCACAATGCGCATGTACAGAGTGCACCTTCTTTGCCAATTAAGAACTTCTGCATTTAATAAGATGATTCCAGAGGAGAAGAGTATTCCTTAACTCTTTTTTGCATTTTATCATTCCTATTCATGATGACTATCATAAATACAGATTATATAAAGATATTTCTTGACTATATTTCATTATTTCAGGAAGTTTTTAATGTCTGAAGTTTTGCTGTGTTTTTATTATGTTGGAAACCACCCCAAGTGGCTGGAGCAACCCAGTCAGATGGGTGGGGTATAGTTAATTAATAATAAGAATAAGAATATTGTCCTAAGAATTTTGGTTGAGGTCAATGGCAACTTTAAAAGCCCATCAAGGAGTCAATTCCCTCAGAAATTTGGGAAGCTCTGCATTAGTTGCTATTTAATTTTATAAGGAAAAAAGGGGTGACAATTTAAATGGTTTTAAATGCAAAAAGCCTGCACTTTTAAAGAGTGTGAATATTATCATCATCATTATTATTAACACCATTTCTATACTGATACTGCTTAAAGATCTCTAAATGGTATACAGAAGAATAAAGCAACAACAGACAGCTTGAATTACAACTATTACAAAAATTCACAATTGACATACAAAAAAAAATGCATATATAAACCAATATGAATTATTTTGCCTTTGAATACACTCTCCCAGTTCTCACCCAGGACTCCATGCATCCACCCTGGCTTTTATCCAAGGTCCAAACAAGTTCTCAGCTTACCCACAAAAGTCTCAAAAAGGGAAGGGATGCTGTTAACATCATCAATCTTGTCTCTCATTCTAGACCAGCTTTCTATGGGCAGGTCCATGGTGAATGGACCATCCCCAGGCTGCTGTGGCCCATTAAGCAGTCACCTGCACTCTCCACAACCAGTTCCAGGTACAGTAGCTTTGGTGAGTTTCCCAGGGAGTCCCAGTGATGGAAAAACACAACCCCTCCACTCACAGTTTTCTCCAGCCCTGGCCATCCTTCTCCTCCAGCTGCCATATTTCATCTCATTACATGGAGATTTATGCATGCAGCTTACCTTACCGTTAAAGGGAAACACGTGCATTACAAATCCCTGCCCTTCAAGAGGATAATACACAATATAACCCTTAACTTTTTTAATTCACCTGGGTCCCTGTTTTAAAGCATTTTCATACAGTTTGTCCTAATTACACTCATTTTTAATGACAGCTTAAAATTTTCGTGACTACCTTACCAGACACTGCTTAATTCCTCATGTGAACAATTATATGGTAATCTGGGGAGCTGGGGTGCGAAAACATACGCAAAAGTTGCTTGGCAAAATTAAATGTAAGGTTTCCTTGTCTTGCACATGCAATCGAATCTTGAGCAGTGTTAGACTGGTAAGGGCAAAACTAGATATGACATGGGATTCCACTTGTATTTTCCTCAGTTTTTTAAAAAATCCTCCCATATAAGCTACTATAGGCAGCAGAAGAGTAGCAGTGAGTGAAGGGAGGTGTTGCTTTACTTTCCCCCCATCTGCTATTTGTCTTCTAAAAATTGCTTCCCAGTTGTTTCCCTCTCTGCAGAAGAAAAGGTTAGAGATTGCCGTAACATTTCCCTTGCAGAAGGCAAAGCGGTTGGGATAGGCACAAGAAAAAGCCCTAGTTTAGTGGATCAGGCCAATGGCTCATTGAGTTAGAGAATCATAGAATTGTAGAGTTGGAAGGGACCTTGACGGTCATCTGGTCCAACCTCCTGCAATGCAGGAATATGCAGGTGGCTCATATGGGGATCGAACCTCTGACCTTGGTGTTATCAGCTCCATGTTCTAACCAACTGAGCCAACAGATACTCCTGAACATTCAATAGAGTCTAACATTCTATTCTCATAGTGGTCAACCAAATGCTTATGGAAAGCCCGTAAGGAAGACCTGAGCACAACAGCACTCTCCGGACTCCTGATTCCAAGCAACTGGAATTCAGAGGCATGCTGTCTCAGACAATGGAGGTAGCTACCAGCCATGGATAGGGATCTTCCATGGATTTGTCTAATCCTCTTTTAAAGTCATCCAAGTTGCTGGGCATCACTACCTTATGATACCTAGGTCAGTGACGGCCCTTTTATAACAGCCTTCTGATTGCCTGGGGGGAAAGGGGGAAACGGTTGTGTGTGCATAATCTGTGACAGGTAGTTTATGAAAGATATTGAAACACAGCAAAACTACTTGTTGCATTGTGTGGCTTGCTGTTGTTTCAGAAGACTTAAAAAATATTTATCATTACACATGTGTGAAATAGTCTTCAAAGATTATACAGTGGTACCTCAGATTACATACGCTTCAGGTTACATACACTTCAGGTTACAGACTCTGCTAACCTGGAAATAGTACCTTGGGTTAAGAACTTTGCTTCAGGATGAAAACAGAAATCACACAGCAGCAGCGGGAGGCCCCATTAGCTAAAGTGGTCTTCAGGTTAAGAACAGTTTCAGGTTAAGAACGGACCTCTGGAACGAATGAAGTACTTAACCCGAGGTACCACTGTACAGGCTTCTTTCTTCACTAGTTGACCCGCTGTAGTGAAAAACACCAAATATATCTTCTGCATGTATCCTTGGACCGCAGCCATATTAGTTTACATCTTAAATACAGACCTGGTTTCCAATAATGGGGTGCTGAGGTGTGGGTTGGACCAGATTCCACAGGGAAGAATATTTGGAAGTTTGAAAGTTTTATTAGTAATTTGTACATGCTCTCTAATTACTGGTTATTCAAAATTACAGTGAGGAAAACATCCTGCCAATTTAGAACTCAATTCCAACCCCCCCCCCCCCCGAGCTCGAAAGTGTTGCGCCTATTTGTTATACAGATGGCATTTTGTGAGCAGTCTCCAGTTAATGTTGTTATTGTTGTTTTGTTGTAAGGAGAAAATGAGGAAACTGGTCACCAGAGCAAGGTTTCAAGTTTTCTTCATTGCTATAAAATCAAAGCCCAGGAGAATCTTTAGTCTCCTTTTCAAAAGTCCTTGGAAACAAAAGTTTAGAGACTGGTTAGTAATAGACAAATCGTTTGCAAAAGCCTTCATTGTGCTTTCATGAAAGCACTACAGGAAAATCTACTTTAAAGATAGAAGAGGAAATGCAACACTACAAGAGCTAAGCTGAGCTAATTATTTTTTAAACAAATAGATGGAGGTCATATAAAACCGTGAATACATCAGAGACCTTTTCCCTCCATGCGAATTGTCAAATTCTTGTTGCAATAGGCAGCCAAGCATGTACTTGCTTTGTAACTTTCTTCCTGTATGAATAGAGTTTTAAGTGTATTTGAGTAATGTGCCATAAAAAACAACAACACATTTTTCCTCCTGAATGCCTTCAAAGTTTTTAACGCGAATAGCGAGAGATAGCCATACATGGTGGATTTTCAGAGCATTTTTTCAGACATGTGGAATTGGCTTGTGTTTCTTCTTATGCACAGGTTCTTCTAATCCAGGGTTGGCCCTAGGATTAGGTGCCACCTCAGGCAGCAGAAGCCCATGAGTGGTATGCAGTGGCAAGAACTCTGCGAGCCTCATCCTTCTCTGCAAAAGAAACTCCCAAGCTTGCCAGCAGCCCTTTCTTAATAGTGGAGTCACTCCATCCCCTTAGTCACTGGGATGCAGTGGGGGGTCATCTCATGTCACCAGCGTTGGAGTGAGAGTCACTTGCCAATCTGGTGAGGATGGAATCTGGAAGGGATGGCGCTGCCATTTACTCCTCCAACCTTGTGCAGCAAACTGGCTTGGGCTGTGTCAACCCCGTACATTCTATGCTGGAGTTTGAAGGCTGAGTGTGAAAAAAAGTGAAATTGGACATAAAGCAGCCAGCTGCAGCATGGTGCAATGACCACGGCTGAAACTGGTTTACATCAGAGTGGGCAATGCAAGACCTTATTAGCCAACTAAGGTCCTCTGGGAAGGAGTTTATCAGCTCTTCTCACTTCTCTTTCTAAACACAGCTGCTTCCGTGAAAGATGTGGCTGGCACGACCTACAACAGGCATAGGCAAACTCGGCCCTCCAGATGTTTTGGGACTACAGTTCCTATCATCCCTGACCACTGGTCCTGTTAGCTAGGGATGATGGGAGTTGTAGTTCCAAAACATCTAGAGGGCTGAGTTTGCCTATGCCTGACCTACAAGATGGTCTGAAAGCTATACCAGTAGCATTTAATTGCTTAAACAATTAAGAGATTCCAGAACGGGGTGGTTTCCAACAACTGCATTCAGAATGTCTTCACCTGTGGAGGCAGCGCATAGCCATCATGGCTAGTAGCCATCAACAGACCTTTCCTCTGAGAATACGGATACGGATATACTGTAAAAGTGATTTAGATAAGATACACTCAAGTTTCTTGAGAAGGATCCTGGGGATCCCAAGTTCCATCAAGTATGAGATGATGTGTACAGAACTAGGTATACCCACAAAGGAATACTGGGTGTGAGCTAGCACTATAAAATACTGGTTGCGTTGCCATTTCCATTGCCAACCTTTGAGTCTGCTTTCTGACTTACTTAAGGACTCATAAATCCAGATGTTTCCAACTCTTACATAGCAAAATCAGATCTATTGGTATTGACTTGGAACTCTGGGATAATCCAAGTGAGCAATATATTTATTGTAATATTCAAATCAGATTAAGGGACACTGAAAAATAAAACATTGAGTCAGGTGTAAATAAAATTTGCTCCCCCAAGTTTTATGGTTTAAATACAACAGATAACAGGTCACTTATATGTCAAAATTAATAATTTCAGTCCAATGCAGGGCCTTTATGTTAGCACAACTCAATGTTTTCCCATCAGCTTTTGTCAAGGGAAGATATTTAAACATCCCCAGAAACGATAGACATTGCAGATGTTTTCGGAATGTGCCGGACACAGTAGAACACATTATTTTCTACTGTCCATTGTACAACCAGCAACGCAAACACGTGCTATCTCCTTTTCTGGGTAGTCTAACATCACGGCACAATGAAAATATCAGATTCTATCTGTCTGACGTTAACCCAGAAGTAACTGCAAGGGTGGCTGAGTTTTTATCAATAGTATCTCTTAAGAGTGGTGAATAGCACTATTTAACAGGAAGAAACTCCAATGAAAATCCTTGTTATTACATATTTTAACATGGCTGTTTATTTGCATATATTTTAAATTTTTATATATGGATGTTTTATGATGGCCTATATTTGTAATTTGTAGGGACGCGGGTGGTGCTGTGGGTAAAACCTCAGTGCCTAGGACTTGCTGATCGCAAGGTCGGCGGTTCGAATCCCCGCGGCGGGGTGAGCTCCTGTCGTTCGGTCCCAGCTCCTGCCCACCTAGCAGTTCGAAAGCACCCCTAAGTGCAAGTAGATAAATAGGTACCGCTTTATAGCGGGAAGGTAAATGGCGTTTCCGTGTGCTGCGCTGGTGCTGGCTCGCCAGATGCCGCTTAGTCACACTGGCCACGTGACCCGGAAGTGTCTCCGGACAGCGCTGGCTCCCGGCCTCTTGAGCGAGATGAGCGCGCAACCCTAGAGTCGGACACGACTGGCCCGTACGGGCAGGGGTACCTTTACCTTTACCTTTATATTTGTAATGCCTAATAAAGGTTTGGCGAAGTAAAATAGTATATTTAGGAGCATTTCCTGGAGAGAGCACGAATTTTTGGTGCTTTCCAAACTGAATCAGAAGGCAGGGGGTGGGGGAGAGTATATCTCCCGTGCTTCCTGGCATTTATTTCCTTCTGACGGTCATCCAGTTGAAGAGGAGCCTGGGAACATGTTCCATGCATTTAGCAAGCCAGCTGACAGTGAATTCCTTCCCCTTCTTACAGGTGTTTTGCTTCTCTTCTTCTTCTTCTTCTTCTTCTTCTTCTTCTTCTTCTTCTTCTTCTTCTTCTTCTTCTTTGCCTAGGGTATGTGGGGGCTGACACAAAAGGCAGGAGTAAATATCCTTGTGAGAGAGAGTTGAATTCAAAGGAATGTGACCTCATATTCTGAACTACCCCATGTCCAATTTTGTCCCTGTCTTGCCATGAGACATCAGGCATTCCTCTGCATTCTTCCTCTGCTGTAGATCACCTGCTTTTTTAAGCTTGTCTGAAGAGGATGCATTTCCAACTTTGAAGGATGAAGTTCCACTTCCCAGAGCTTTCATGTACAAATATATACAGGAACTTGGAATGAGTATTCCATAAATATGCAAATTGTCTGTCAGATTAGACAGGCAGCATACATTATAATCTGTGTTGACAGCCTGCAGCAAGGCATTCTTAGCTCAGACATTATATATATATGTAATATAGTTGATCACTTTCTTATAAAACCAGGAATATTTCAGATAGACATAACTTTGATCTATCTTACCCAACCACTCCTGTTTGCCACAAGATGCGTTATTGGCAAACAGCTTTTGATAGAGATCCATGTTCCCTTCTGAGAAAGAGTTAGGTGCTATAGCAGGTGACAAACTAGATACAAGTCAGCCATGGGGTGCCACAGTACACAAATCCAATTCTCCCTGATGCTATCTCAACAATGCTGTTTCTGAAATCTGGGACACTGCGGTACTCCACATTCATAAGACCTCAGCTGGAGTCTTACATTCAGTTCTTTGCTCTGGAGTTCAAGGCTAATAATGCCAAGCTGGAAAGGATTTAGAGGAAAATGATAAACACAAGGGTCTAGAAGACATGTGTATAATATATAAAAAGGTATGCATGGAATTCCTTTACGTGGCTAACAAGAGATCTATACATTTTCCTAATATAGGAAATAAGCAACCTTATAATGGGTAATATCCAACATTAGTCATATTTAAAGCAGACTCACTGAAATCAGTGGATGAGTAACTGAAGTTCAGTGATGTCAGTGGTGCTATTCTGAGTATGACTTGATTAGATATCACCCAACGTGCCTAAGATTATCTACTATTAAAGTCTGGGCAAGGAAGAGAATGCCGTTCTTGGTTTCACAACAGCTGATGGAACGGTCCATTGTAAGTATGGGGAACCTTTGTATCAGCTACAGCTCTTGTGGTCTGGCTGAGATGTAGCATCACAGATGTGCTTGCTTATGTTTTTCACAAGCAAAGGAAAGATCAAGACGGTAACCTTTTTCATTAAAGGACTAAGAGAAAATGGTTTCTACAGTGACACTATTAATTCATTAAACTTACAATTTCTGTTGGGCATCAACATCTGACATCCCACTCCATCCCAATGATTAGAAAGAGGTGGAATATTATTGGACACAGATTATTTGATCAATGAGATTTCACAGTTTAATCTTCCATTAGAACCTAGGATTCATTGACATATTTTTAAAGGTGTTGTTGCCAAAACAGAGAAACCCAGGGATCACTGAAAGATGGTTGCTCTCCAGATATTGCTAAACAAATGAGATGCCAGAAATTAGGGGTGAAGGCATTGATAAATCAATAGGGATGGAAACAGTGGCTTAGTGATCCAGAAGTAACTTGAAAGTCCAGTCCCTTGACCTGCAAAATCAGTGTTTCAGATATACTGGAGCACAGGAAGAAATACAGTGGTACCTTGGGTTACAGACACTTCAGGTTACAGACTCCGCTAACCCAGAAATAGTACCTCGGGTTAAGAACTTTGCTTCAGGATGAGAACAGAAATCGTACAGCGGTGCGGCGGCAGCGGGAGGCCTCATTAGCTAAAGTGGTACCTCAGGTTAAGAACAGTTTCAGGTTAAGAACGGACCTCCAGAATGAATTAAGTTCTTAACCTGAGGTACCACTGTAGTTGTTAACAAAACGATAGCTACAGGTAGCTTGAGCCTTATAAAAGATGTACGCTCGTAATTCCCTCATTGCATGGGGTTAGACTAGATGGCTGTTTGGGTCCCTTCCAACTCTACAATTCTGTGAAGATAGTGGTAAGAAGCTAGTTAGGTCAGTTGAATGATGTGATTGGTTTATGGTACAAAACCAAATCTTTGAAACGTAATTTTGCAGCTGTGATTTCTAAAGTTGTAAGTGCCATATCATTCTCTCAGCTTAAAGACGGCCGGGCTGTTTAAGAACAATATTACCTCTGCAAAACAGCAAAGCATAGTATGCTCTCCTCCCCACACTGAAATACTTCCACATGGACAAATAAGTGAGCCTGGTCCAGAATCGGCTAGTCTCGGAACAGTAAGAGAGATTACAGAGTCTGCCCTCTCGGTGTTATGGAATTTTAGATCAGGCTCATTCAATCAGTATTTATATAGTGCCATTAAAGGCATAATTTTCCTTTATGGGAAGATATTGTTTGCCAAGAATAGCAATAAGGAAAGTGGCCCAGCCACTTCAGAAAAAAACCTCTTCAAAGAAGGGGCAGAGTCAGCCTCCCAGAAGAAAAGAAACTGGTCAAGGACTGAAATAAGTACCTGACTTCAGAGACCAAGAGACAGGAAAAGCCCTGATTTGGCAAGGACTTATATGTGTCTAGACTGTGGTCCTGGAAACTAGTATATCTCCTGTTGTTCCATACGGTCTTCAACACAGGTGGTGGCAGGGGTTAAATTCATAAGAGGAGATAACTCAGCAAGAGCTATGAAATCATTTGACAGAGGCCAGATTAAGACAGCATCTGAAATATCTGTCTTTGAAGACAATCATGTTAGGAATCAAAAGGGGTCTAATGTTAGAGACTTGCTTTTCAAATGCAACAAATCATTATACCTGTCAAGATTTATGGACAGATTTATTTATGTTGACAGTGGGACCACTAATGGTTTGACAAATGAGAAGTCTTGACAGATGCAACAGATATGTTTAAGCACATTTCTCCTGTTTGCGGAAGGGTGTGTGTGTGTGTGTGTGTGTATGTGGAGGCAGTGAGTGAGCTTGACATGCCATATTGGTACACTTCCTTTCAGCACAAAGTTCGTGTTCTGTTGTCAGATGGCAAAAATACAAGAGCCAGGATGATTGTCAAGCCAGGAGAACTTGCTATTGTATAAGACAATCCCTTTCTCGCTGTCTTCTCCCTCTGGTGTTCAACTTCACCGCAAAGCAGTTGTATTGCTGGGGGTGGCAAGTGGTGAGAAGAGGAATCAAATCAGACCTATATCTTGCTTCACAAAATTCTGAGAACATTGTTTTTGGGGGTTGGGGGGGGGGAGGAATTTTGGCTGTACAGAAATGCTTGCTTCTTCCTGTGCCTCACCATCTCTCTGACAGCTTCTTTTAGCAGGACTCTCTCTTGTTGCAGGAGACACTTGGAGAAGTTTTAAAAAAACAAACAGTGAGAAGAGACTCAGGACTGATTTGATTCTCCTCCCTCTTTCAGTAATAAGATCAAATCCAGAACCCCCCTAAACTTCTGCAGGCGGCAGAACTACCTAGTGGATCCCCTCTGCTTATCTTTACACCTGAGAGCAACTGTAGGGAAAGAGATGGTCTCTCAGATATTTGGGGCCCAAGTTTACTTTTTTAAACAACAGTATAAGAACCTACAAGTGAGGGAGGCTTTTCAGTTTTGCTTCCTTGCCATTTATGGAAAGACAGGCTTTTCTGCTACCTCCGTGAATGCCTTTTGGGTGTCATGCAAATACAGTGGTGCCTCGCAAGACGAAATAAATTCGTTCCGCAAGTCTTTTCGTCTTGCAATTTTTTCGTCTTGCGAAGCACGGACTTTGGAAAAGCTTCAAAAATCACCAAAGTCTTCAAAAACCTCAAAAAAGGCTACCACACTGCGTGCTATGAGTTGCTCCTCGAAGTGAATGCACGGTTTTAAGAAAAAGGAAACAAACTTGCAAGACAAAGGAAACAAACTTGCAAGACGTTTCCATCTTGCGAAGCAAGCCCATAGGGAAATCCGTCTTGCGAAGCAACTCAAAAAACGAAAAACTCTTTCGTTTTGCGAGTTTTTCATCTTTCGAGGCATTCGTCTTGCGAGGTACCACTGTACCTGTTAAAAAATTCTCTCTGTGCTAGTTCTGAAGCTGAATGTGAATTTGATTGTATTAGTAATATTTTAAATTTTGATTAAATCAAACCATATGTCTTCTAGCAAACTCAGACTAACAAATATAAATAATAACAAAAAAATACTCACATGATGTATTTTTAAATCCTTTGGGCATCTTGTACATGCCTGAAGGACAAAGGTGATTAAAGCATTATTCATGCTGTTCGGTATTGCTTTGTGATGTTGTAAGACCATTTTAACAATATACCTCGGGTCCACGGAAAACAATGAGTTTCATCCACCTTCATATGTTAAAACTAACCACCTGCACCTACACCCACAACACAGGTGATTGTTCTTGTTACAGTTTTCTTTTGCCTAGTTTTGAGACACATCTCTGGGAGTGGCCATTCTTTTAAATGCAGGCCGCGTGTGTATAAAAGCGTGTTTAGGGACACAGGTGGCGCTAAACCACTGAGCCTCTTGGGCTTGCTGATCGGAAGGTCAGCGGTTCAAATTCCAGCAATCGGGTGAGCTCCCATTGCTCTGTCCCAGCTCCTGCCAACCTATATTTGACTATATTTATCTATTACCCTCACATTGGAACTGCATGCCAGTGCTTGTTGGGAAACAATGGAGTATCTGAATCTCCCCAAGACAATACTGGCTACACTGGGTTCTTAGTTGGGCTAAGTTTAGGCAACAGGCTATGCTGATGGATCAAACTCTCCATGGTTTCACATAAATGGGTTGTCCTCTATTTCAAAAGAAATATCCTGAATGTTGTTATTTGGGAGTAAAGCTCTTCCTAGGCTCTTATAATATGGTAAACCAAGGGTGCATGCAATCATACAGCGGTCTTTATTTTTTTGTCTGTGGGAATCCATTTTTATACCTTTAGCAGTAACATGCAGTGAAAATCGGGTGGAGAATATATATTTTTTTGAGAGAGAGAGGGATACAGAGTGTGCACGCCAGGCATATGTCTGACATCAAAATGCATTTAGCAGAAGCACAATAGGTAATGTTGTTAATGCAAAAACATTTTGGTATTTCAAGAAACCATTAGATGGCATCAGGGGAAGGCTGGAGCTCTAAAAAGAATGAGTCTTGACAGGCTGAACTAACTATTATTATTATTTTCACCAGCCTGCTCTTTCCCCTGGAAAACCATGAAAGTGGAAGTAATTAGTTCCGATTTACTCATGGTCAATTGTTTTAAACTGATGACCATCATTCAATCAACCTGAAATTTCAGAGGTATACTGTATATTTGTCATCACTTCCATATATAAAAGTGACGCATCTTGTCTCCACCCTGAATTACTGGTTGGTGTCATTTTTAGAGCCTTTTGGTCTTATGCTTTTATTAGAGCTAGATATTAACAGCTCCTACCCTTGTCAATCCAGCCAATCCTTTTCCGCTCTGTTCTTGTAATTCTAACCCCCCCCCCCCAGTTTTTAGACACAGCTCTGGGAGTGGTTAATCTTTTAAAGCAACATTATGCATTATAATACCAAGTGTATACTTCAGGGTAGTAATCCCGCAGTAATGCAAGCAACATTAACATGTTCTGGGAGATAGAGAAATGCCAGGGGACCTTGCATTCTTCCAGTAGAAGCAAAGTGGAGAGGGCTCCCCCCCCCCCAGCAAGGAAAAAGGATGTTGTCTTTAATCCCACAAGCTAAAAAAAAACCAACCAAGCTAAATATTTATGATGCAAGGAAACGGACTATGGATGATTACAGCAAATTTGAATGTAGAATAAAACGGTGCCTAATCTAGGCATTTACATGAAGAATGGTAGTACTGAGCATGATGCTTATTAAAGCTAGTGAATTAACTGCAATTAAGTAGGGATATGTTAAGATTGTCATTGGCGGGCTGAGCAATCCAGTAGCTGGCCAAAGGCTGCCTGGAGGGCTGTCGGGAGTGGTGCAGGCCCTGCTTCACCTGCAGAGAAAAGCATGGAGCTTCAACTGAGCCCCCTTAGATCTCCTGGGATGCTGGTGGAAAGCTGTGTCAGACCAGGGCTGCATTCAGGCAGCACTTCATTCCATCTTCCTGGCATTTCCCTGTAGTATCACTGGGATTTTGTTCACATAACGAAAGTGCAGTGGTGCCCCGCAAGACGAATGCCTTGCAAGACGAAAAACTCGCTAGACGAAAGAGTTTTCCGTTTTTTGAGGTGCTTCGCAAGATGAATTTCCCTATGGGCTTGCTTCGCAAGACGAAACGTCTTGCGAGTTCTTGCGAGTTTGTTTCCTTTTTCTTAAAGCCGCTAAGCCGCTAAGCCGTTAATAGCCGCTAAGCCGTTAATAGCCGCTAAGCCGCTAATAGCCGTGCTTCGCAAGACGAAAAAACCGCAAGACAAAGAGACTCGCAGAACGGATTAATTTCGTATTGCGAGGCACCACTGTATGTGCGGTATCCTGGCATGCCACACAGTGAATCATGGGGGAACAGAAGCACACATGCGTAGCAACAAGTCCAATGATATCCATTCATTGTTGTGTCTCACCATAGCCACTGGTGTGGATGAAATTCATCACGACACGGCGGCCAATCAGAAGACCACAGTTCCATAATGCAATAGGTACTACACCGTAAAAGGGATGCAAGAAATCAGGACAGAAGTGCTGGCTAGCATCATATGCAGTAAATGTAGAGCAATGACCTCCATGCCTGAAGGCAGCCAAGATGGACAGCCAACCGTCTTCCCTTTGCTGTGTCAAGGATCAGATGTGAGTGTGCTTGGATCAGCAGGATGCAAACCCCTCCTCGCTCCCCTCAGACACTCACAGATTGGGGCCAAAACTGCTCCAGACTGGAATCTGGCATAGTTAATTGTCCTCCGATTGGGTCAATGGGAGGGGAGGTAACTGGAAAAAGGAAGGAGAGAAAAGAGAAAGAAAAAGTACTCCTGCATCTTGGTTAGAAGGAACCAGCAAGAATTTAGAACTGGTGGAACAAATGCTTGAATCTTCCCATCACATTGTAATAAGACTGCAGCCATAACTGATCTAATATCTGATATTTGGGTTACATTTCCATTAGGAAAATTCTATAACATTTATTCTAAAAGAGTGCAGCTGCCTTTGGGTTAGTGCACATCATGAAGGTGGCATTAGCCGGAGTTGTATGCCCATTCCCATATAGTATTTTGCCTTCGCATTGTTTGTCTTTGCATTTTTAAGAGGGAGGGCAGGTTTGAGAGGTCCCCAAGAGGAGGAAACAGGTTAGAACCGCTGCCAGCACCACCATCAAAACACAACAGATAACATTCCTTTGTATTCGGGGTTTCATGCACCCCCATGTTTCTAGCAGTTGTGGACTTATCTTGGGCAAAGGCAGGATGCTATATAAACTAATGTCAAGACTGCAGACTTTTTAAAGTGCAAGGCAAATATTTGGAAGCCACTTTTGCTATCAGTAGCCTGATATTTTTCTTCTCGCACCACAGAAGCTCGTTGATAAAGTGTGCTGGCAGTACCTCTCAAGGAAGTCTGGTCTGAGGCTTTGAGGATCATTGTTCTGGAGGACTCGATCAAACACATTTCACAGAGCTGAGGATTGCGTGAGATGGATATTTTGCTCTGGTCAATTGGGAAAGGCAACAAGGAAGCTTTGAATGGGTTTACTTCTTTGCTACTCCACTTTGTTTGGGAGGAGTATGGATATCAGCTGCAAACAAGCTGGCCTCCTTTCATCTGTGGACAGCTGGGATGTTGTCATCCATTTCTTTTGGATGCAGACCTTAAAGCTGTCAACCATCGTTTTTTGACACTTAAAGATTACACTACAGCAATGAGCTCTGTTACTGAAGTTTATTTGGAAACTGCAGCTGGTACAAAAACCCAGAAGCCTCCCCCCCCCCCGCCAGCAGTTCTTTTCCTTTTCTTTTTCTTTTTGCACAGATTTGAAGATGTACGACAACCCACACCAGGATATATTGTGGGCTCCTAAAATCTTCATTGGAGAGACACCCCCACCCAAAGAAAGTTTTGGGGCATTGGCTTTTTTGCTGAGCTGCAACACAACATGGACTCATGTTAACCTTGTGGTCTACTAAGACCCCAGATCTTTTGCACATATGCCACTGGCAAGCCATATGTCTCTCATCTTATATTTAAACAGCTGGTTCTTTCTGCTTAAGTTTAGAACCTTACATCTGTCTCTGTTGAGATTCATTGTGTTTGTTTGGGCCTAGTTCTTCAATTTGTCAAGGTCATCTTAAATCCTGATTCTGTCTTCTGCAGCATCACCTACTCCACCCAATTTGGTGTCATCTACAAATCTAACGAACATCCCCTCAATTCCTTCCCCCAAGTCATTTATAAAGACGTTGAGCAACAACTGGCCAAGGATGGAACCCTGTGTCACCCCACTTGTCACTTTTATTCCAAAAAGAGAGGAGCCATCAGTGAGCAGTCAGTTTAGTCAGTCAACCAGCTACAAATCCACCTACCTGTGTATCTGCTCCAGTTTCCTTTCAATTCATTTATTGGTTCTTGTTTCCAAATCACCATCTCTTAGCCTCAGTTACTATCTGAAAAATGGGAATCCATGGCATATTTTACAGGAAAAGTTTCCTCATAACTTTTTTTTTTCTCAGGGGAGAATAATTTCTTCCTGGATCAAATGAACAAAGGGTCCATGGTTTATCCATAAAGTGCACCCGAAGATAACAGTTTAGTAACCGAGGGTGATGTTTACAATGGTACCAAATGTGACAGCTTTCAAAGTATTATGTATATTTCGAAGGTTGTACATGTAGAGCTGTGACAGCATGTCAGTTATAATTCTTGTAAAAAAAAGAGAGGATTAATTTATTATGGTTCATATACAGAATAAACTGGGCAAATGCTTCAAAATAAAATACTTCTCATTGCTGATGGGCTTGTGTGTATTACAAATAAAGACAGTGGAAATTTAATTGACCAGGGCATCCCAATCTCTTTCTTTCACTGCCCTTTGAAATATGACTTGTTTGGGTTAATGGCAGACTGAAGACAAGAGATGTGGAATCCTTACACTATGGAAATGAAATCTTAAGCACAAACACAATTACTTTATAAGAAATTATCTGGAAAAGAAGAGGAGGAAGAGTTCCACTTTCTCAACGTCAGTTTGGACTCTGACGTTTGACTGATGATAGCACTTCTGAATACAAATTAGTCATAATTAGTAATTCTGGCCTTGTCATAGTTTTTTTCTTTCTTTTTTACTGTTGATCTAACTCTGTTTCTGGAAGTCTATGTAATAAAGTCGTAAACATGATGCTTTAGAATCATAGAATGATAGAACTGTAGAGTTGGAAATTACCCTGAGAATCATCTAATCCAACGCCCTGAAATGCAGGGATATGCAGCTGTCAGGGATTGAACCTGCAACCTTGGCATTATCAGTACCACACTCTAACCAGCTGAGCTAGACCTGAAGTAATTTACAACATAGCTTAGGTGTCTCATTATTATGAATTTTTCAAGCAAAAGCGTTTGGTGGAGGGACAAAATTGCAGACCCACATGCAGTTCCCTCCCCTCACCTGAGGGCAAAACAACAGGTATAAACAAACCAGACAGGACAATGTTCTGAGATTTAGAATTGACCACAACTTTTATTAAATACAGATGTTGGTAGGCTTTGGCTCAGGCATTGGCTCAGGCATCCATTATCAGCCAACAGACGGAAGGCTGTCGCTTAAGCAGGGTTGTGCCAGGGATGGTGGGCCTCTCAAGATGCTACTAAGGTGGTCCTTGCTACCATGCTGAAGGAAACGCTATGGCCCATCTTCCCCACACATGGCTTCTTTTTAGACCATTCTAACAGGGTACATTCATGGAATTACAAAAACCACCCCAGCTTCTAATTTGATCCCAGAATGTTTCAGGGATGAGCTGGCGCTGGTGCTTGCAACTGACCTGCGTGGCACCAAACACATGCGTCCTGATTTTCATGCATCTTTTGGTGCAGTACTCCCGTGAGAGTCTTTTGGCGTGGCACTCTCACGAGAGTCAGCTGACTTGTGGGGCAGTGTTGCACTAAAAGGCCCCCCTTCCTGATTTCCATCAGAGTAACGCTGGAGGGTGTGGAGGCATGTTACCATTCTAGAACACATTCCTGTCATGCAAAACAATTCAAGGGGAGGGGATGCAGCCTGAGGGGGGACCTGAGGGCCAAGTAGGAAGCCTAGGGGGGCACACTGGGCCCCTGGGTATGAGGTTCCTCACCCCAGACCCTCAAACTTTCCCTATTTTCCAGGGACATCCCTGATTTAGAGAAACCGTCCCGGTTTCTGATTTGATCCTGGAATGTCCTGCTTTTCCTTGTTGTTGTTTAGTCGTTTCGTTGTGTCCGACTCTTCATGACCCCATGGACCAGAGCACGCCAGGCACTCCTGTCCTCCACTGCCTCCCGGAGTTTGGTCAAACTCATGCTGCTAGCTTCAAGAACACTATCCAACCATCTCATCCTCTGTCGTCCCCTTCTCCTTGTGCCCTCCATCTTTCCCAACATCAGGGTCTTTTCCAGGGAGTCTTCTCTTCTCATGAGGTGGCCAAAGTATTGCAGCCTCAGCTTCACGATCCATCCTTCCAGTGAGCACTCAGGGTTGATTTCCTTTGCTTTTCCTTAGGATGTCCCTATTTTCATTGGAGACATGCTGGAGCGCATGGAGTTATCTAACTCCCAAACCATTTGAAGGCAATCCTGGGAACTTTTTTTTTGTGTTAATGTTTTATTATGTTTTTATATATGGTGGAAGGTGCCCAAAGTGCTGGGGCAACCCAATAAGATGTGTGGGGTATAATAGATCATTATGGAATGGGACATCCCTGTTTTCATCAGAGAAATGTTGGAGGGCATGCATCACCCCTGTGATATACCATATATTGAAGTAAGAAGGCAACCAATTCAATGTATGATGTGGATGTGAACGGATCAAGAGAGAGCAGAGGGTTCAAGGTATTTGAGCCTGTACAAGGGCACTAGGTTTCTATGAACCCCTTTTGGAAAACGCGAGTAAATCCCCAATGAGTTACAAAATAATTATGGCTATTCTGAAGCACATATTCTTAGTTTTCTGGATGGCATATGTACCCTTCTGAAGGTGAGTCATAGGAAGGCTGCCTTTGTGATCTGTCAGCTAACATATGGCACAACAGCTCAGAGAGGCTTGTGAACTGCCCCATTCATTCTCTTTAGTTTCTTAACAATGATGCTCAGTGATGATAATTGCATATCACTAGTGTTCACTGTTGTCCTCCTGTTCGGTTTGTTTTAGCAGCAATTATCTGCAAATCCTTAGATGGAGTTTTGGGGGCTTGCATATTATACAACCACTCTTCGTCTCTTCAGTCACACACACACACACACACACACACACACACACACGTCCCCTCCCCACCCTGAATTTCAGAGCCATGTGCAAAGATTAGAATTTGTCATGACCTGTGAATGGTGGAAGGGTGGATAGTTTGGACTGCAGGGCTTTGAAGTGCATGTTTGTCATCTTTAATTACACAATAGTCTGGGAAAAGAGAGGAAAGCAAAGAAGTGCTGGCTCCATAAAACAGCCATTTAATTCTTGTTTTAAGAACACAAGAAAAACGCTCCGCTTCATTTCAAGTAATGGAAAGGTGAGCTATGTAAGACTCCAGAAATGGGACAATTGGAGGTTAATAGACATTCTTTCCTTAGTAAGTCTTAACATAGCATTGGGTCTGGCTTTGAAAACAATCTGGAAACTTCAGTTGGTTCAAAACAGGGCAGCAACACTGTTAGCAGGGGCTGGATAATATGAATTTATTTCACATCTGCACTGGCTTCTACTCTGTTCCTTGGTCACATTCAAACTGCTGGCCTTAAGCTTTCAAGTCCTAAATAGCTTGGGGGCAAGGGGACCTCTTACCTATAGGGCCACCTCTCCCACATTTACCTAACCAAACGTTTAGATCTTTCAAGACCTTTCTCTGGATGCTCTTACAGGTGGCTATAGTGGACATGACCTTTTCAGTGGTGGCAGCATGGACATGGGATGTCCGCCAATATGGTTATGGAATGCCCTTGTCTTTTCAGTGGTTGCTTCTTTCCCCAGGCATTTTTGCCTAACACTCTTTTTCTGATTTATAGAGTTGGTATTTCTGGAATTTTAAGATCTGTGATATTTTTTTATTGACTGCTGCTGCTTTTATTCTGTATTTAGATTTCATAGTTTTAATTTTGTATGGCGTTGTTTCTTTTATTGTACATAAGCCATCCAAAGAATTTTTGGGTGGCATGCTGTAAATAAACACACAGCATTTTTATTTTATTTTTTTACTGCTTAATGTGTAACTCATTGCCTTTCGTTACTGTTTGCCCCAGTTCTGAAGGCTTGTCTTCCTAAAGTTTTACATGGGATGACTAAGGGACAATGCACATACAGTGGTACCTTGGTTCTCAAACACTTTGGTTCTCAAACTCCGAAAACCCGGAGATAAGTGTTCTGGTTTCTGAACATTTTTTGGAAGCCGAACATCTGATGCAGCTGTCGGCTCTTGCACCTGCACCAATCAGAAGCTGTGCCTTGGTTTTTTAACATTTCGGAAGTCAAATGGACTTCTGGAACTGATTAAGTTTGGCGCTTTTGTTTTTACTATTTATTTTGTGTTTTTGTTTTTGAGGCTTTTTTGATTAATTTGTTTTTGTGACTGTGTGGAACCCAGTTCGGCTACTGATTGACTGATTGATTGATTGATTGATTGACTGTGTGACTGCGGAAATGGGTAAAAGCCAAACAATGACTGTCATCAGTGCAGGTAAGAAAAAAAATTAATTTTAATTTTTATCATCTACAATACTGTCTTAATTACTTCATAGTACAGTACATTGATTATTGCTTTCCATTTATGGATCAATGGTCTCTTTAGATAGTAAAATTCATGTTAAATTGCTGTTTTAGGGGTTGTTTTCAAAAGTCTGGAATGGATTAATTCGTTTTGCATTACTTTCTATGGGAAAGCGCGCCTTGGTTTTGGAATGCTTTGGTTTTGGGACGGACTTCCGGAACGGATTAAGTTTGAGAACCAAGATACCACTGCATCTGATGCAGCCGGCCTTGGTTTGTATTACTCCAGACCGCAGGTGAGGGGACTCAGGTGACTGAATACCAAATTGCAACAGTGCATGTTTGCTCAACATATGGAAGTAGTCATTGATGCATATCATTGATTTTGTTAAAAAGTATTTTTTATTTCTTTTTACCAACAACCAAAACACAAGCAGTGAAAACCCCCAGGCGGCTGATACATTGGGTATACATAATCAATAATAACATATTCAAATCAACCATATGTACAATTCTATATACTGTACATTAACACTCCTCCCTCCACAAGGATGGAGGCATATCATTGATGCTCAATGGCTGCAGTGCTAACCCCACCTGGGAGTAGCCAATTTGGGGGGGGGGAGGGCGTGGTAGGGAGAGGAAAAACACCATTGCACTAGTGGGAGTCCCTGCACAGGATTCCACTGGTGGGTTTTGTTAATGGAATCCCACCCACTGTTATGCAGCATCTTGTGATGGTGAGTATCCAATCAATTGGGTGCTTCAGATCAGCTCCCTATGGCAGATCAACTCTGGAGAGATGTGGCATCATTGTTGTCCCTCCTGACTGCCTCTTGGTAGGACTATGGTGCATGGACGGGTCTGCTCAGTTCACATATAAGCTTTTACAAACACATTTTCCTGCAGCAAGAGGGAGGGGGTGGTGGTCTCCATCTTCATGATGTTGGTTTCCTCGCACCTGCTCCAAACTCCAATTTCTTTTCTAATGAAATGGAAGGGCATCTCATCAGAAGATCATTACTTAAACCATTCTCTCTGCAGCATTCATGTGTTCTAATCTGAACTCTAAAAGTCTGAAAAATGACCCGTAGCATGGATTTCATTTCCATACTTTGTATTTCTCATTCCCCAATTAGCCTCTGGCAAGCAGCGGAGCTTGTATACAGTATGAAATATGAGCATTATCTGGGATGCTGTCTTCATTTAAACGAAGCGATATGGGTGAAATCCTGCTCCTACTAGAATTGGACTGTAAACGCTCCCATATAATAATGACACTATTTTGGTGCATTCAGGGACATTCCCTGCTAGAAAGTTTCAGGTCCAATACCAGGATTGGTAAGATCCCATCCTCAGCAATGATATAGATCAGGCATAGGCAAACCTGGTCCACCAGATGTTTTGGGACTACAATTCCCATCATCCCTGACCACTGGTCCTGTTAGCTTGGGATCATGGGAATTGTAGTCCCAAAACATCTGGAGGGCCGAGTTTGCCTATGCCTGCTATAGATGAACCTACTTAGGTGGTAGAAACAGGTGGTACCTTGTGTTCTTAAAAAGCAAAAGTATTGGGTGTATCATCATGCAGAGCTTAGGCTTGACACATATAGGATTTTTATAGGACCAACTATCCCAATGGATCTGAAAGCCTTCTGCATTCTGCTTGCCCCATCACTCATGAGGAGGCTTATTAAGAACAGCACAAACTCGTTGGTATTGTTTTAGCTATGACCAAAACAATATATCCAGCATTCCCTGTCTCCTCTAGATAAACATAGACATGGTCCTATATGTGCTGCAATGGCATTGTGGGAGTTCCTAATTACAAATAGAGAGAAGAAAGGTTGATAATTCTGGTTTCCTGCCTCCAGGCACCAACTCTTTAGCCTGTCATAGGAAACTCTTAGGAAGCTGCCTTATACTAAGTCAAACCAACAAGGCCAGTGTTACCTATACTGAATGGCTAATGCTCTCTAGGGTTTCAGAGGAGAGTCTTTCCCAGCCCTGGCCTGGAGTTGCCAATGATTGAATCAGGGATCTTCTGCATGA